>NW_021822704.1:286434-336107 GCF_901001165.1 Salmo trutta
GGGGATATTGGGTGACTGATTGGATGACTGATTGGATGACTGATTGGATGACTGATTGGTTGGTTGACTGATTGGATGACTGGTTGATTGGTTGACTGATTGGATGACTGGTTGACTGATTGGATGACTGGTTGATTGGATGACTGATTGATTGGTTGACTGATTGGATGACTGGTTCATTGGTTGAGTGATTGGATGACAGGTTGACTGATTGGATGACTGGTTGATTGGTTGACTGATTGGATGACTGGTTGGTTGGTAGAGTGATTGGATGACTGGTTGGTTGAGTGATTGGATGACTGGTTGATTGATTGGATGAATGGTTGATTGGTTGACTGATTGGATGACTGGTTGATTGGTTGACTGATTGGATGACTGGTTGATTGGTTGGTTGAGTGATTGAATGACTGGTTGATTGGTTGACTGATTGAATGACTGGTTGATTGGTTGAGTGATTGATTGGTAGACTGATTGGATGACTGATTGATTGGTTGACTGATTGAATGACTGGTTGATTGGTTGAGTGATTGATTGGTAGACTGATTGGATGACTGATTGATTGGTTGACTGATTGAATGACTGGTTGATTGGTTGAGTGATTGATTGGTAGACTGATTGAATGACTGGTTGATTAGTTGAGTGATTGAATGACTGGTTGATTAGTTGAGTGATTGAATGACTGGTTGATTGGTTGAGTGATTGAATGACTGGTTGATTAGTTGAGTGATTGGTCCTTCCAAGACTGATTTCAGTGCGTTCTACCAGGTTTCAGAACCAGTTTAATTCCACCATGCCCGGCACCAGCGTGTGATGTGTGTTTCTCTGTCTGACAGAGCTGCTGCTGAATGCTGAGGAGATGAAGGCTCTGTATGAGTTTGAGGAGCAGTGTGTGGAGGAGTATTTCAGAGAGAAGGAGGACGAGGAGCAGTCATCTAGCAACGAACGCATCAGGGTCACATCTGAGAGGTCTGAGACCGGACAGCTATGGTCTTCCCTCTTTAGGGGGGGAACTACTTACATTTAAATTAGCCTTGTAGAACCGTCTCAGTATTCACTACAGTTATTCATAGTTAGCAGTAAATCCCCCACAATACATTTGGTGTAATCGGCAGGGTGAGTTAAACAAATCCAATGAAAGAGTTCTGGTACTGTTGACTCTCTCTCTCTCCTCTCAGGGTGGAGAACATGTCAATGCGTCTGGAGGAGGTGAACGAGAGGGAGCACTCCATGAAGGCTTCCCTGCAGACGGTGGACCTTCGGCTGGGTCAGCTGGAGGAGTTCTCTGGACGTATGATGAATGCCCTGGAGAAGCTGGCCGGGGTGGACCACAACGACCTGGTCAGGACCCACTCTGGGGTCTCCTCAGTCTGCGACCCGTCCTCGCTGCTCCGCCACAGCTCCATCAACAGGTTTAATAACTTCTTTAATGACTCCAGATGAGAAAGACTGAATGGTCAGCTCATTCATGTACAGTACAGTAGTCTAGTGTTTATGGACGATGTGAGGATGATATGTACTGATTATATATCTGTCTGTGTGTCTGTCCATCAGCTCTGACGGCTACAGTCTATACCGGTACCACCTGGAGATGGGCGATGACACCCGCTCCGAGGCTGGGGACATCAAGAGCCCTGAGAGGAAAGGGAGCCAGAGGAAAGGAAGCATGAGGAAGGTGGTTGAGAGGAAAGGGAGCATGAGAGAAACCACGACCCTCACCACAGCCTCTGTGAAGGAGTACGGGGCCACGTTAGACGTGGTGGGGCCCAGAGAGAGGAATCATTCCAGCTCCAGTGTCTCTGTCTGCGAAGGTGCGAAGGAAACCCCAACCCAGAGGCCTGAGGCTCCTACAGAGCCTTCTCCACAGCCCAGCCCTGCAGCCTCGATGGACGCAGCCCTGGAGAAGGCAGGAGTGACCATGGAGAAGATCAAGCTAGAAGCAGCCATCTCATACCCTCTGGAGAGGGTCAGGTCCCTGCAGTACCAGTCACCAGAGACCCACAGTGACTGTCTCACCTCCAGGCCCAGATCCAGGAGCACTATGGTGTACAACCCAGGCGATGGGGGAGATGAGGGGGCTACCTGGGCCACAGACATCAACAACCCCCTAACAGGGGAGCAGGAAACGGTTACCTCCAGATCTCCAACCATGGGTCAGTGGGCAGCGTGCTTCGAGTACAAAGTCCACCCCTGCCCGTTCGGCCACATGCCCAAAGTCTCCATGGAGAAGCTAGTCCCCACCACCACCGATACAAAGGACGAGGCAGAGGTCAACAAGACAACGACAGACAGGGAACCACAGGAGCCAGGGAAGAGCCAGCCAGAGAGCAACCAAGATGGAGGTGAGGAGAAGCAGGAAGCGGAGGCTAAAGATACTAGTGAAGGCCTTCTGCTTGTGGCAGAGGACAGGATGTATCCATCACTGAGGTCTAAGAGCCTGAACACCAACCCCAGGAAAGTGAAGGCCAGAGGGGACTGGGCGCAGAGAACCAAGTCAGCCAGTAGTGTTAAAGACCTAACAGCTATGTTTGGAGGGACTGGGGAGACAGAGACAGAGGTAGAGACTGACAGACAGTGTTAAAACCTGTTGAGGATCTTATCCCGATCTTATCCCGGTATTGGGATTCATTGTCATGTGACCATGGCGGGGAATTCAAAACTGCAAGAGTAATCATTTCAAATAATCAAATAATCAACTATTTTCCTCCATTTGAAAGATATATCTCCTAAATCTAACCACGCTGTCCGATTTTCAGAGGCTTTACGGAGAATGCATAAAGTTAGGTTATGTTAGGAGAGTACATTGACAATAGCTGTGTGTAAAGTTTAGCCAATTCAAAGAAGGGCATCAACAGACAGAAAACTAGCTAGAATTATGCACTTACCTTTGACAATCTGCATCAGATGACACTCATAGGACATTATGTTATACAATACATGCATTTTTAGTTCCATCAAGTTCATATTTATATCCAAAAACAGCATTTACAGTCGCGGTGAAATTCAGAATTTTTTCCGGCTCGAATGCTCCCAGTGAATCCAGCATTACAAATCACGGAATTACTATTCGAAAACATTGGTAAATTATAATATTGTCATTCAAAGAATAATATATTATCATCTCGTAATTGCTACCGAATGGCCAGATCTCAAAATAACTTTACTGGGAAATCACATTTTGCAATAAACGTGGTACTATGCTATTAACAATAAGCTAAGCTATAAGCTAAGCTATACAGTTAGCATCTTCTAATATCGATAATAACATTGTAAATATCCCCTTACCTTTGATTATCTCCATCAGAAGGCGCTGCCAGGGATCCCAGGTCCAGAACAAATGTGGTTTCTTTTGACAAAGTTCATAATTTATGTCCAAATAACACCAAATAGTTAGCGTTCAGTAGGCTCCCACAAAACGTGGTGGGTTGTGTAAAGTCACGCCGAAAAGCTAAAAAAAACCTAGTAAATAATCTATTTACGTTTGTTCAAACATGTCAAACGTTGTTTAGCATTAATCTTTTGGTCCTTTTTTAACGTGAAACATCAGTAAACATCAGTAATATTTTCACACAACCTATCAAGTGTCTAGAATAAACGATTATGACAAAGACACTCTTCTCAGATTTATGCGCAGGCGCAAAAAAATGAAGTGATGACGTGTCAACTTCCAAGCATTCTAATTCGGTCTGTATTCATCACAGATGCTTCAAACAACTTTATAAAGATCGTTGACATCTAGTGGAAGCCTTAGGAGTTGCGAACTGAATCCTTTCTCACTATGGTATCTATAAAACAATGACACTAAATAGTACAGTCACAAAATTCACTTTTTTTTAAATCTATTTTTCACAGGTTTTTGCCTGCAATATGAGTTTTGTTATACTTACAGACACCATTCAAACTGTTTTAGAAAATTCAGAGTGTTTTCTATCCAAACCTGAACAATAATATGCATATTCTAGCTTCTGAGTTGGTGTAGGAGGCAGTTAAAAATGGGCACATATTTTTTTCCAAAATTCTCAATACTGCCCCCTAGATCAAACAGGTTAAAGACCTAACAGCTATGTTAGGAAGGACTGGGGAGACAGAGACAGAGGTAGAGACTGACAGAAAGACAAAAAGCCTCAAAGACAGAACACCTGTGACTGACTTCTGATGATGTCTGACTGTCATGACTCACTGTGGAATGGAATGAACTAGCCAATGGTGTGTGGTAGAGCTGAGCAGTACTGAACTACTGTCTGAGACCCAGCAACGTTGCATATCTTGGTTTTTCCAATTCATTCCAGTTGATGGGGACAGCTTTGAGCGAGCGAATGGCGAAAGTGCAACGATTATTGAGTTGTTAAATTTTGATTTTGATGTTTTTAAATCTTTATTGTATTAAATGTATTTAATGTAACATAACATTGCAGATACAGACAGCCATCTGATAAAGATAAGGGATATTTGTATTAATCTAAAATGGAAATCATTACACAAACAAGGTAAGAGACAAGGCATAGTTTTTCCAAACGTTTGCTTGATTCTTAAAAATGGGTAAAAAGGGACAGTTATAATGACCTCTGTGTAACACAGATTGAATAACATTGAATTCTGAAATAAAAAATGTAATTATTTGAATTACCCGTGTGTTGATTATCAGCATGTTGGTCTATCTGTGAGTTACAATGTTGTAACAGCGCCCTCTATAGCTCAGCTGAGGAAAACAAAGGACCTTATTACGTCAACAATGCACATGGGAAGAACATACAGCAGGGATGGTCAGCGCCAGTCCTCGGGGCCTGATTTATGACACACTTTTGCCCCAGTCCAAGCTGGTGAACCAGACTCTAAGAATCTAATAATCATGGGTCGCGTTTCCCTATCCAGGTGTTGTAATATCTGATATGTGTCAGCAACGTATGAGCCGGGGAACACAGCCAAAGTCTGTGGTTTAGAATGCAATTAGTTGAATCAAGGCTCAGATCCACAAAGCATCTCAGAAAAGGCCTATGAATCCTGTTAAAACCTGTTTTAAGACAACAACAACAACAAACTCCCAGCTCAGAGTAGGTTTTAGGATGTGAAGACACTACTCAGAGTAGGTTTTAGGATGTGAAGACACTACTCAGAGTAGGTTTTAGGATGATGTTAAGACACTACTCAGAGTAGGTTTTAGGATGATGTTAAGACACTGCTCAGAGTAGGTTTTAGGATGTTAAGACACTGCTCAGAGTAGGTTTTAGGATGATGTTAAGACACTGCTCAGAGTAGGTTTTAGGATGTTAAGACACTGCTCAGAGTAGGTTTTAGGATGTTAAGACACTGCTCAGAGTAGGTTTTAGGATGTTAAGACACTGCTCAGAGTAGGTTTTAGGATGTTAAGACACTACTCAGAGTAGGTTTTAGGATGTTAAGACACTGCTCAGAGTAGGTTTTAGGATGATGTTAAGACACTGCTCAGAGTAGGTTTTAGGATGTTAAGACACTGCTCAGAGTAGGTTTTAGGATGATGTTAAGACACTGCTCAGAGTAGGTTTTAGGGTGATGTTAAGACACTGCTCAGAGTAGGTTTTAGGATGTTAAGACACTGCTCAGAGTAGGTTTTAGGATGTTAAGACACTGCTCAGAGTAGGTTTTAGGATGTTAAGACACTACTCAGAGTAGGTTTTAGGATGTTAAGACACTGCTCAGAGTAGGTTTTAGGATGATGTTAAGACACTGCTCAGAGTAGGTTTTAGGGTGATGTTAAGACACTGCTCAGAGTAGGTTTTAGGATGTTAAGACACTGCTCAGAGTAGGTTTTAGGATGTTAAGACACTACTCAGAGTAGGTTTTAGGATGTTAAGACACTGCTCAGAGTAGGTTTTAGGGTGATGTTAAGACACTGCTCAGAGTAGGTTTTAGGATGTTAAGACACATCTCAGAGTAGGTTTTAGGATGTTTAGACACTGCTCAGAGTAGGTTTTAGGGTGATGTTAAGACACTGCTCAGAGTAGGTTTTAGGATGATGTTAAGACACTGCTCAGAGTAGGTTTTAGGGTGATGTTAAGACACTGCTCAGAGTAGGTTTTAGGATGATGTTAAGACACTGCTCAGAGTAGGTTTTAGGGTGTTAAGACACAGCTAAGAGTAGGTTTTAGGATGATGTTAAGACACTGCTCAGAGTAGGTTTTAGGGTGATGTTAAGACACTGCTCAGAGTAGGTTTTAGGATGATGTTAAGACACTGCTCAGAGTAGGTTTAAGGATGTTAAGACACTGCTCAGAGTAGGTTTTAGGATGTTAAGACACAGCTCAGAGTAGGTTTTAGGATGATGTTAAGACACTGCTCAGAGTAGGTTTTAGGATGATGTTAAGACACTGCTCAGAGTAGGTTTTAGGATGTTAAGACACTGCTCAGACTCTGAGCCAGGAGTAAAATCAATTCATAAAGTTGATCGCAGCTGGTAATCACGACAGTTTGAGGTACTGCCAAGGAAAGATAGTGATGACGCTCATTGACATTGTTGCAAACGATGGGAAATAACCAATCACGATGAGGTATCGCCAGCTGTGAATTCTATTGGTGTGTTCAAGACAACTGGGAACTCTAAGGCACTGCATCTCAGTGCTAGAGCCGTCACTGCAGTACCTGGTTCAAATCCAGGCTGCATCACATCCGGACGTGATTGGGAATCCCATTGGGCGGGGCACAATTGGCCCAGCGTCGTCCGGTTTTGGCCGGGGTAGGGCGTCATTGTAAAATAAGAATTTGTTCTTAACTGACTTTCCCTAGTTAAATAAAGGTTACACATTAAAAATGTTGGAAAGTCAGAGCTCTAGAAAGAGGCCAGAGTTCCCGGGTTGGAATTCCGAGTTGGACGACCGCTGCAACCTATTTTTCCCAGTCGGAGCTCGTTTTGTCCAAGGTCAAAGTTGTTTTGAACAGCACATTTCAGACAACAACAGTGAACGTGACTTGTAATATTTCAAGTTTTTATGTCACATGCACAAGCACAGTGAAATGCCTTGTTTTCAAACTCAAAACACAACAACGCAGTAATCAATAAGAATGTATTTGTAACGGCTGTCGTCGGGGATAGAGGACCAAAACGGAGCAGGAATGTGGATGCTCATCTTGTATTTATTTTAAATAAAGAGAACACCAAAATAACAAATGAAGAACACACAAACAAAACAGTCTTGTCAGGCTCACACAGGCAAAACAATAAACAATCTCCCACAACACCAAACCAAACAATTACCCATATATAGGACTCTCAATCAGAGGCAACGAGAAAGCACCTGCCTCCAATTGAGAGTCCAACCCCCCATCAACCTAAACATAGAAATACAACAAACCAGAAAGAACATAGAAATACAAAACATAGACCAAAAACCCAGAAATAATAAATCAAACACCCTTCTACATAAATCACCACCCCGAACCACAAACAAAATACCCTCTGCCACGTCCTGACCAAACTACAATAACAAATAACCCTTATACTGGTCAGGACGTGACAGTACCCCCCCTAAAGGTGCAGACCCCGGATGCACCTCATAAATAATAATAATAAAAAAATAAAAATAAATCCCCTTAAACCAAAGGGAGGGAAGGGAGGGTGGCTGCCGTCACCGACGGCACTTGTGCTACACCCCCCCTCCCCAACCCACCTATACAGGAGGTGGTTCTGGCTCCGGCCTACTGTCCTCCAGAATGCAGACAGACTTGCTCAGTTTCGGGCCGTAGGCAGACTCCCATCGTTCCGGATCGTAGGCAGACCTCTTCCGTTCCACACTGTAGGCAGACTCATTTGATACACAGTTAATCATATTTAGTTCCGGATCGTCAACAGACTTACTCAGTTCCGGGTTGCTGATAGACTCCCTTGGTCCCTTGGTTCCGGGTCATAGGCAGACTCACCCGGTTCTGGGTCACAGGCAGACCCCTTCGGTTCCGGGTCGCAGGCAGGCTCCTTCGGTTCCGGGTCGCAGGCAGGCTCCCTCGGTTCCGGGTCGCAGGCAGACTCCCTCGGTTCCGGGTCGCAGGCAGACTCCCTCGGTTCCGGGTCGCAGGCAGACTCCCTCGGTGCCGGGTCGCAGGCAGACTCCCTCGGTTCCGGGTCGCAGGCAGACTCCCTCGGTTCCGGCTAGACACTGTTTCCGGATACTCTGGACTGCACACTGGTGCCGGATACTCTGGACTGCACACTGGTGCCGGATACTCTGGACTGCACACTGGTGCCGGATACTCTGGACTGCACACTGGTGCCGAATACTCTGGACTGCACACTATTGCCGAACTCTCGAGGCTGGGCTGACGCACTGAAAGCCTGATGCGTGGTACTGGATGTGCCAGTCTGGGGACACGCACCTCAGGGCTAGTGCGGGGAGCGGGAACAGGCCGAGTCGGACTGGGTTGACGCACTGGAAGCCTGATGCGTGGTGCTGGTACTGGAGGTATCAGCCTGGGAACACACACCTCAGGGCTAGTGCGGGGAGCGGGAACAGGCCGAGTCGGACTGGGTTGACGCACTGGAAGTCTGATGCGTGGTGCTGGTACTGGAGGTATCAGCCTGGGAACACGCACCTCAGGGCTAGTGTGGGGAGCGGGAACAGGCCGAGTCGGACTGGGTTGACGCACTGGAAGTCTGATGCGTGGTGCTGGTACTGGAGGTATCAGCCTGGGAACCGTAGAGGCTTACTGGCGGTCTCGAGCGCAGAACTGGCATCGCTCTTACTGGCTGGATGCCCACCTCCCCCTGGCAAATGCGGGGCGCTGGTATTGCGCGTACCGGCCTAAAAATACTTGGCCTCGCCACAGTACCCATTACCCCGAAGCACGGGACCTGTCCAGTCACTGGTTGCCCAAAAAAGGGACGGGGATTTGGCCTGGGGCTCACTCCTCGCCCAGCCAAACTACCCGTGTGCCCCCCCCAAAATAAATCTTGGGGCTGCCTCTCGGGTTCCCTTAAATCCTCCACAGCCCTGGAAATGCCTCTCCTCAACTCTGCCCGTGTCTCCTTTTCCCGACAGTCCATATCATATTCCCATCGCTCCCTTCTCCGCTGCTTGGTCCTATTGTGGTGGGAGATTCTGTAGCGGCTGTCGTCGTGGATAGAGGACCAAAACGCAGCAGGAATGTGGATGCTCATCTTGTATTTATTTTAAATAAAGAGAACACTAAAATAACAAACGAAGAACGCACGAACAACAAAACAGTCTTGTCATGCTCACACAGGCAAACCCCCCCCCCCCCACAAAAATAAGAAACAATCTCCCACAACACCAAACCAAACAATTACCCATATATAGGACTCTCAATCAGAGGGAACGAGAAAGCACCTGCCTCCAATTGAGAGTCCAACCCCCCATCAATCTAAACATAGAAATACAACAAACCAGAAAGAACATAGAAATACAACACATAGAACATAGACCAAAAACCCGGAAATAATAAATCAAAACACCCTACTACATAAATCACCACCCCGAACCACATAAACAAAATACCCTCTGCCACATCCTGACCAAACTACAATAACAAATAACCCTTATACTGGTCAGGACGTGACAGTATTACAAGAAGAAAAAAAACAAGACAAATAAGAAGAAATATGAAGAACACAATAAGTAAGTAAGCGTGCTATATACAGGGTCAGATAATACCATACTATATACAGGGTCAGTTAATACCATACTATACACAGGGTCAGTTAATACCATACTATATACAGGATCAGATAATACCATACTATATACAGGGTCAGTTAATACCATACTATATACAGGGTCAGTTAATACCATACTATATACAGGATCAGTTAATACCATACTATATACAGGGTTAGTTAATACCATACTATATACAGGGTCAGTTAATACCATACTATATACAAGGTCAGATAATACCATACTATATACAGGATCAGATAATACCATACTATATACAGGGTCAGTTAATACCATACTATATACAGGATCAGTTAATACCATACTATATACAGGGTCAGTTAATACCATACTATATACAGGGTCAGTTAATACCATACTATATACAGGATCAGTTAATACCATACTATATACAGGGTTAGTTAATACCATACTATATACAGGATCAGTTAATACCATACTATATACAGGGTCAGTTAATACCATACTATATACAGGGTCAGTTAATACCATACTATATACAGGATCAGATAATACCATACTATATACAGGGTCAGTTAATACCATACTATATACAGGATCAGATAATACCATACTATATACAGGGTTAGTTAATACCATACTATATACAGGATCAGTTAATACCATACTATGAACAGGGTCAGACAATACCATACTATATACAGGGTCAGTTCAATACCATACTATATACAGGGTTAGTTAATACCATACTATATACAGGATCAGATAATACCATACTATATACAGGGTTAGTTAATACCATACTATATACAGGATCAGACAATACCATACTATATACAGGATCAGATAATACCATACTATATACAGGATATGATAATACCATACTATATACAGGATCAGATAATACCATACTATATACAGGATCAGTTAATACCATACTATATACAGGATCAGTTAATACCATACTATATACAGGATCAGTTAATACCATACTATATACAGGATCAGTTAATACCATACTATATACAGGGTTAGTTAATACCATACTATATACAGGGTCAGTTAATACCATACTATATACAGGGTCAGTTAATACCATACTATATACAGGGTCAGTTAATACCATACTATATACAGGGTCAGATAATACCATACTATATACAGGGTCAGTTAATACCATACTATATACAGGATCAGTTAATACCATACTATATACAGGGTCAGATAATACCATACTATATACAGGGTCAGTTAATACCATACTATATACAGGATCAGTTAATACCATACTATATACAGGGTCAGACAATACCATACTATATACAGGGTCAGTTAATACCATACTATATACAGGGTCAGTTAATACCATACTATATACAGGATCAGATAATACCATACTATATACAGGGTCAGATAATACCATACTATATACAGGGTCAGATAATACCATACTATATACAGGGTCAGACAATACCATACTATACACAGGATCAGATAATACCATACTATATACAGGATCAGATAATACCATACTATATACAGGATCAGTTAATACCATACTATATACAGGGTTAGTTAATACCATACTATATACAGGGTCAGTTAATACCATACTATATACAGGGTCAGTTAATACCATACTATATACAGGGTCAGACAATACCATACTATATACAGGGTCAGTTAATACCATACTATATACAGGGTCAGTTAATACCATACTATATACAGGATCAGATAATACCATACTATATACAGGATCAGATAATACCATACTATATACAGGGTCAGTTAATACCATACTATATACAGGGTCAGTTAATACCATACTATACACAGGATCAGTTAATACCATACTATATACAGGGTCAGATAATACCATACTATATACAGGATCAGTTAATACCATACTATATACAGGGTCAGATAATACCATACTATATACAGGGTCAGATAATACCATACTATATACAGGATCAGTTTATACCGTACTATATACAGTTAATACCATACTATATACAGGATCAGTTAATACCATACTATATACAGGGTTAGTTAATACCATACTATATACAGGATCAGATAATACCATACTATATACAGGGTTGGTTAATACCATACTATATACAGGGTCAGATAATACTGTACTATATACAGGGTCAGATAATACCATACTATATACAGGATCAGACAATACCATACTATATACAGGATCAGTTAATACCATACTATATACAGGATCAGATAATACAGGGTTAGTTAATACCATACTATATACAGGATCAGACAATACCATACTATATACAGGATCAGATAATACCATACTATATACAGGATATGATAATACCATACTATATACAGGATCAGATAATACCATACTATATACAGGATCAGTTAATACCATACTATATACAGGATCAGTTAATACCATACTATATACAGGATCAGTTAATACCATACTATATACAGGATCAGTTAATACCATACTATATACAGGGTTAGTTAATACCATACTATATACAGGGTCAGTTAATACCATACTATATACAGGGTCAGTTAATACCATACTATATACAGGGTCAGTTAATACCATACTATATACAGGGTCAGACAATACCATACTATATACAGGGTCAGTTAATACCATACTATATACAGGGTCAGTTAATACCATACTATATACAGGATCAGATAATACCATACTATATACAGGGTCAGATAATACCATACTATATACAGGGTCAGATAATACCATACTATATACAGGGTCAGACAATACCATACTATACACAGGATCAGATAATACCATACTATATACAGGATCAGATAATACCATACTATATACAGGGTCAGATAATACCATACTATATACAGGATCAGATAATACCATACTATATACAGGGTCAGTTAATACCATACTATATACAGGGTTAGTTAATACCATACTATATACAGGGTTGGTTAATACCATACTATATACAGGGTCAGATAATACCATACTATATACAGGATCAGATAATACCATACTATATACAGGGTCAGATAATACCATACTATATACAGGGTCAGTTAATACCATACTATATACAGGGTCAGTTAATACCATACTATATACAGGGTCAGTTAATACCATACTATATACAGGATCAGATAATACCATACTATATACAGGGTTGGTTAATACCATACTATATACAGGGTCAGATAATACCATACTATATACAGGGTCAGTTAATACCATACTATATACAGGATCAGTTAATACCATACTATATACAGGGTCAGTTAATACCATACTATATACAGGGTCAGTTACAATACCATACTATATACAGGGTCAGTTAATACCATACTATATACAGGGTTAGTTAATACCATACTATATACAGGATCAGATAATACCATACTATATACAGGGTCAGATAATACCATACTATATACAGGGTCAGATAATACCATACTATATACAGGGTCAGATAATACCATACTATATACAGGATCAGTTAATACCATACTATATACAGGATCAGTTAATACCATACTATATACAGGGTTAGTTAATACCATACTATATACAGGGTCAGTTAATACCATACTATATACAGGGTCAGTTAATACCATACTATATACAGGGTCAGTTAATACCATACTATATACAGGATCAGATAATACCATACTATATACAGGATCAGATAATACCATACTATATACAGGGTCAGTTAATACCATACTATATACAGGATCAGATAATACCATACTATATACAGGGTCAGATAATACCATACTATATACAGGGTCAGATAATACCATACTATATACAGGGTCAGACAATACCATACTATACACAGGATCAGATAATACCATACTATATACAGGATCAGATAATACCATACTATATACAGGGTCAGATAATACCATACTATATACAGGATCAGATAATACCATACTATATACAGGGTCAGTTAATACCATACTATATACAGGGTTAGTTAATACCATACTATATACAGGGTTGGTTAATACCATACTATATACAGGGTCAGTTAATACCATACTATATACAGGGTCAGTTAATACCATACTATATACAGGGTCAGTTAATACCATACTATATACAGGGTCAGTTAATACCATACTATATACAGGATCAGATAATACCATACTATATACAGGGTTGGTTAATACCATACTATATACAGGGTCAGATAATACCATACTATATACAGGATCAGATAATACCATACTATATACAGGGTCAGATAATACCATACTATATACAGGGTCAGTTAATACCATACTATATACAGGATCAGTTAATACCATACTATATACAGGGTCAGTTAATACCATACTATATACAGGGTCAGTTACAATACCATACTATATACAGGGTCAGTTAATACCATACTATATACAGGGTTAGTTAATACCATACTATATACAGGATCAGATAATACCATACTATATACAGGGTCAGATAATACCATACTATATACAGGGTCAGATAATACCATACTATATACAGGGTCAGATAATACCATACTATATACAGGGTCAGATAATACCATACTATATACAGGGTCAGTTAATACCATACTATATACAGGATCAGTTAATACCATACTATTTACAGGATCAGTTAATACCATACTATATACAGGATCAGTTAATACCATACTATATACAGGGTCAGATAATACCATACTATATACAGGGTCAGTTAATACCATACTATACACAGGATCAGATAATACCATACTATATACAGGGTCAGATAATACCATACTATATACCAGATCAGTTAATACCATACTATATACAGGGTCGGTTAATACCATACTATATACAGGGTCATATAATACCATACTATATACAGGGTCAGTTAATACCATACTATATACAGGGTCAGTTAATACCATACTATACACAGGATCAGATAATACCATACTATATACAGGGTCAGATAATACCATACTATATACAGGGTCAGATAATACCATACTATATACCAGATCAGTTAATACCATACTATATACAGGGTCGGTTAATACCATACTATATACAGGGTCGGTTAATATGCAAATAGTAAAGATGTAATAATGGGTAGCCATTTGATTTGACGTTCAGAAGTCTTGGGGATAAAAGCTGTTTAGAAGCCGCTTGGATCTAGACTTGGCGCTCCAGTACCGCTTGCCGTGGGGTAGTAGAGAGGACAGTCTACAACTAGGGTGGCTGGAGTCTTTGACAATTTTTAGGGCCTTCCTCTGACACCGCCTGGTGTCAGGCCCTGTATGGCAGGAAGCTTGGCCCCGGTGATGTACTGGGCTGTATGCACTACCCTCTGTAGTGCGGTCGGAGGCCGAGCAGTTGCCATACCAGGCAGTGATGCAACCCATCAGGATGCTCTCGATGGTGCAGCTGTAAAACCTTTTGAGGATCTGAGGACCCATGCCAAATCTTTTCAGTCTCCTGAGGGGGAATAGGTTTTGTCGTGCCCTCTTCATGACTGTCTTGGTGTGCTTGGACCATGTTAGTTTGTTAGTGATGTGGATGCCAAGGAACTTGAAGCTCTCAACCTGCTCCACTACAGCCCCGTCGAGGAGAATGGGGGCATGCTCGGTGCTCCTTTTCCTGTAGTCTACAATCATCTCCTTTGTGTTGATCACGTTGAGGGAGAGGTTGTTGTCCATGCACTATAGGGAGGAGGTCATGTCTGCTCCTTATAGGTTGTCTCATCGTTGTCGGTGATCAGGTCTACCGCTGTTGTGTCATCAGCAAACTTAATGATGGTGTTGGAGTCGTGCCTGGCTGTGCAGTCATGAGTGAACAGGGAGTAGAGGAGAGGACTGAGCACGCACCCCCGAGGGGCCCCCGTGTTGAGGTTCAGTGTGGCGGGTGTGTTGTTACCTACCCTTGCGACCTGGGGGCGGACCGTCAGGAAGTCCAGGATCCAGCGGCAGAGGGAGGTGTTCAGTCCCAAGGTCCTGAGCTTAGTGATGAGCTTTGAGGGCACTATGGTGTTGAACGCTGAGCTGTAGTCAATGAATAGCATTCTCACATAGGTGTTCCTTTTGTTCAGGTGGGAAAGGGCAGTGTAGAGTGCAATAGAGATTGCATCATCTGTGGATCTGTTGGTGCAGTATGCAATTTGGAGTGGGTCAACACTGGGGCCCCACAAGGGTGCGTCCTCAGCCCTCTCCTGTACTCCCTGTTCACCCCTGACTCCGTGGCCATGCACGCCTCCAACTCAATCATCAAGTTTGCAGATGACACTACAGTGGTAGGCTTGAATACCAACAATGACAAGATGGCCTACAGGGAGGAGGTGAGGGCCCTCGGAGTGTGGTGTCAGGAAAATAACCTCACACTCAATGTCAACAAAACAAAAGAGATGATCGTGGACTTCAGGAAACAGCAGGAGCAGCCCCCTATCCACATCAACGGGACAGTAGTGGAGAGGGTGGAAAGTTTTAAGTTCCTCGGCGTACAGACAGCGTGGTGAAGAAGGCGCAGCAGCGCCTCTTCAACTTCAGGAGGCTGAAGAAATTCGGCTTTTCACCAAAAACACTCACAAACTTTTACA
Organism: Salmo trutta; assembly: GCF_901001165.1. Lineage (NCBI taxonomy): Eukaryota > Metazoa > Chordata > Actinopteri > Salmoniformes > Salmonidae > Salmo > Salmo trutta. Next base: position 302,635 of record NW_021822704.1, read on the forward strand.
GATGCACAATTGAGAGCATCCTGTCGGGCTGTATCACCGCCTGGTACGGCAACTGCTCCGCCCACAACCGTAAGGCTCTCCAGAGGGTAGTGAGGTCTGCACAACGCATCACCGGGGGCATACTACCTGCCTTCCAGGACACCTACACCACCCGATGTCACAGGAAGGCCAAAAAGATCATCAAGGACAGCAGCCACCCGAGCCACTGCCTGTTCACCCCGCTATCATCCAGAAGGCGAGGTCAATACAGATGCATCAAAGCTGGGACCGAGAGACTGAAAAACAGCTTCTATCTCAAGGCCATGTGGTGGTTAATTTCTTAACTATCAAATAAGGAGAGACAAACTTACCACACAAGTCAGAGTTATACTTAAACTACATCTTTAATAATAAGAGTTTTGCAATAGCAATGACTTTCAACGATTCACCATTTCAAATGATCCTTTGAGAGTGATAAAACAAAAGTACAAAGGTCTTTTATAGCCAAGATTCAACCCTTTCAACCTATATGACAAACAACAGATACATAGAATGGTCACAAGGTTAAGATTTGAATGAAAGATATCTATAATACATAGCAGACAGCATCTTCTGTGTCAACAGTTTTCATTGTATAGACCAGTGTCTGGTCCTCCTACTCCAAACTGGAACCATCTCTCCCTGGTACGGTATAGAACAGAAACATTAACTCATGTTCTCTGGAATGCTCTTTAGGTTTTATCACCCAAAGACATCGTAAATCTCCTCTGTCACCTCCTCTGTCTCATAGAGGCCCTCCTCAGTAGAACACACACACAATAGTTAACAGAATACTCTATTCTGTCCAATAAAACAACCCTTATAATGCAATACAAGCATTATAACATAATCTTGCAATTTCCCTGACAGGCATCAGACTGTTAAACAGGCATCACTAACATTGAGTGGCTGCAGCCAACATACTGACTCAACTCTAGCCACTTTAATAATGGAAAAATGTATGTAATAAATGTATCACTGGCCACTTTAAACAATGCCACTTTATATAATGTTTACATACCCTACATTAGTCATCTCATATGTATATACTGCACTCTATACCATCTACTGCATCTTGCCATCTTGATGTAATGTATCACTAGCCACTTTAAACAATACCACTTCATATAATGTTCTCATACCCTACATTACTCATCTCATATGTATATACTGTATTCTATACCATCTATTACATCTTGCCTATGCCGTTCGGCCATCCCTCATTTATATATTTTTATGTACATATTCGTATTCATTCCTTTACACTTGTGTGTATAAGGTAGATGTTGTGGAATTGTTAGGTTATATTACTTGTTAGATATTACTGCTTGGTCGGAACTAGAAGCATCAAGCATTTCGCTACACTCGCATTAACATCTGCTAACCATGTGTATGTGTCACGAGCGGGATGAACAGTTTAAGGAGTGAGTCAAGCGCAGGAGACTGAGGTCCGTTGGAACAAACTTAATTTAATACTCCAATGGCAAGATCCATATATGGCTGAGAGCATAACAGTCAAAAATGACTAAACGAAGCTCCGCTCAAAAAACAGACGGGGCGCAGCCCGGCAACCCTAATGCCTATACAATAAACGTAACACCACACGTAACAAAGAACAATCCCGCACGAATCCTAGCTAAACACAGACAGACTAAATACCCCCCCACTAATGACTAACACAAAACAGGTGCAATCACAAAACAGACATAACTAACAGACACTGAAACACAGATCGGTGGCAGCTAGTAGGCCGGCGACGACGACCGCCGAGCGCCGCTCGACCGAGGAGAGGCGCCACCTTCTGTGGATGTTGTGACAGTATGTGACAAATAAAATTTGATTTGATTTGATTTCTTGGGCACAGGGACTATGGTGGTCTGCTTGAAACATGTTGGTATTACAGACTCAGACAGGGAGAGGTTGAAAATGTCAGTGAAGTCACTTGCCAGTTGGTCAGCACATGCTCGGAATACACATCCTGGTAATCTGAAACTCAAAGCGGCTGCGGAGAGTGTGATCACACAGTCGTCTGGAACATGCATGTTTCAATGTTACTTGCCTCGAAGCTAGAAGTTATTTAGCTTCTGGTTGGGGTACGTACAGTCACTGTGGGGACGATGTCCTCAATGGACTTATTGATAAAGCCAGTGACTGATGTGGTGTACTCCTCAATGCCATTAGAAGAATCCCGGAACATGTTCCAGTCTGTGATAGCAAAACAGTCCTGTAGTTTAGCATCTTCTTCATCTGACCATTTTTTTATTGATCTAGTCACTGGTGCTTCCTGCTTTAATTATTGCTTGTAAGCAGGAATCAGGAGGATAGAGTTATGGTCAGATTTGCCAAATGGAGGGCGAGGGAGAGCTTTGTACACGTCTCTGTGTGTGGAGTAAAGATGGTCTAGAATTATTTTCCCTCTGGTTGCACATTTAACATGCTGATAGAAATGAGGTAAAACTGATTTAAGTTTCCGTGCATTAAAGTCCCCGGCCACTAGGAGCGCTGCCTCTGGATGAGCGTTTTCCTGTTTGCTTATGGTGGTATACAGCACATTGAGAGTGCTTTTAGGGCCAGCATCGGGCTGTGGTGGTATGTAGAAAATGGAAACTCTCTAGGTAGATAGTGTGGTCTACAGCTTATCATGAGATACTCTACCTCAGGCGAGCAAAACCTCGAGACTTCCTTAGATATCGTGCACCAGCTGTTGTTCACATATATGTATAGGCCCCCACCCCGTGTCTTACCAGAGGCTGCTGTTCTGTCCTGCCGATGGAGTGTATAACCTGCCAGCTGTATTTTTTGAATGTCGTCGTTCAGCCACGACTCGGTGAAAGTAGGTAGGATATACGTGCTTTCAGTTCCTCCCATTTATTTTCCAGCGATTGAACATTAGCTAGCAGGACAGAAGGCAAGGGCAGATTAGCCACTCGTCGCCTGATCCTCTTTTTCCACTAAATCTCAGTTTCCTTCTCAAGCGAATCACGGAGATCTTGGCCTGGTCGGGTGTCTGTGGTAGTATATACCTTCTGTCCGACTCATTGAAGAAGAACTCTTCGTCCAGTTTGAGGTGACCATCGCAATTCTGATGTCCATAAGTTCTTTTCGGTCATAAGAGACGGTAGCAGCAACATTATGTACAAAACAAGTTACGAACAACGCAAAAAAACTAACAAAATAGCACGGTTTGTTAAGAGCTGATAAGACGGCCGCCCTCCCCTCCGGCGCAATCGTACTACATCCAGTATCATATTAACAATGTGCACGGATACTGGAGTGATGGAGGTAGATATGTATAGGGGTGTGGTGACTAGGCAACAAGATGTCAGATAAACACACTAGCAGCAGCTTGTACAGTTGAAGTCGGAAGTTTACATACACCTTAGCCAAATACATTTAAACTCAGTTTTTCACAATTCCTGACAGTTAATCCTAGTAAAAATTCCCTGTTTTAGGTCAGTTAGGATCACCACTTTATTTTAAGAATGTGAAATGTCAGAATAATAGTAGACAATGATTTATTTCAGCACATTCCCAGTGGGTCAGAAGTTTACATACACTCAATTAGTATTTGGTAGCACTGCCTTTAAATTGTTTCACTTGGGTCAAATGTTTCGGGTAGCCTTCCACAAGCTTCCCACAATAAGTTGGGTTAATTATGACCCATTCCTCCTGACAGAGCTGGTGTAACTGAGTCAGGTTTGTAGGCCTCCTTGCTCGCACACACTTTTTCAGTTCTGCCCACTAATTTTCTATGGGATTGAGGTCAGGGCTTTGTGATGGCCACTCCAATACCTTGACTTTGTTGTCCTTAAGCAATTATGCCACAACTTTGGAAGTATGCTTGGGGTCATTGTCCATTTGGAAAACTAATTTGCGACCAAGCTTTAACTTCCTGACTGATGTCTTGAGATGTTGCTTCAATATATCCACATAATTTTCCTGCCTCATGATGCCATCTATTTTGTGAAGGGCACCAGTCCCTCCTGCAGCAAAGCACCCCCACAACATGATGCTGCTACCCCCGTGCTTCACAGTTGGGGTGGTGTTCTTCGGCTTGCAAGCTTCCCCCTTTTTCCTCCAAACATAACGATGGTCATTATGGCCAAACAGTTGTATTTTTGTTTCATCAGACCAAAGGACATTTCCCCAAAAAGTACGATCTCTGTCCCCATGTGCAGTTGCAAACCGTAGTCTGGCTTTGGAGCAGTGGCTTCTTCCTTGCTGAGCGGCCTTTCAGGTTACGTCGATATAGGACTCGTTTTACTGTGGATATAGATACTTTTGGCCCTTTTTCCTCCAGCATCTTCATAAGGTCCTTTGCTGTTGTTCTGGGATTGATTTGCACTTTTCGCACCAAAGTACGTTCATCTCTAGGAGACAGAACTCGTCTCCTTCCTGAGCGATATGATGGCTGCGTGGTCCCATGGTGTTTATACTTGCGTACTATTGTTTGTACAGATGAACGCGGTACCTTCAAGCATTTGGAAATTGCTCCCAAGGATGAACCAGACTTGTGGAGGTCTACAATGTTTTTTCTGAGGTCTTGCCTCATTTCTTTTGATTTTCCCATGATGTCAAGCAAAGAGGCACTGAGTTTGAAGGTAGGTCTTGAAATACATCCACAGGTACACCTCCAATTGACTCAAATTATGTCAATTAGCCTATCAGAAGCTTCTAAAGCCATGACATCATTTTCTGTAATTTTCCAACCTGTTTAAAGGCATTCAACTTAGTGTATGCAAACTTCTGACCCACTGGAATTGTGATAGTAAATTATAAGTGAAATAATCTGTCTGTAAACAATTGTTGGAAAATGTACTTGTGTCATGCACAAAGTAGATGTCCTAACCGACTTGCCAAAACTATAGTTTGTTAACAAGACATTTGTGAAGTGGTTAAAAAACAAGTTTTAATGACTCCAACCTAAGTGTATGTAAACTTCCGACTTCAACTGTATGTCTGATAAGGAAGGAAACAAAAAAACACCCACACTGTATAAAAAAAAAGACAAAAGTAATTTAATTTTTATACAATATCAGTTCACACTGATCAGATCGATATGTTACAGAGTTGACAAAAGTAGCCGGAAGACAAGTTAACAAGCTGCTTGTACAAAGTATGTTGATATGGAGAAAAGCCCAATTTAAACGTCTTTCGGATCTTAAGAGAAAGAACGCCAAAACAAATGGAGGAACGCTTTCATTGTTACACCAATGTGATAGAAAATATTCTAGAATGTCTGCATACATCTGTATTTCCAGACATGATGCTAAATGACGTTCCCATGGGAATTCATGTCCCTCACCATCCCTGCATTGCAACAACAGTTCTATCAAACATATCCACTACATGTGTAACTCAAGCCATCACGCATTGTTCCACAAAAACAAGTGATTATTATACCGTCAGTCTCTGCCCCCGTCGTCTCAATACACAGGTTACGCTGTATGACTTTTAATTACAATTCTTCATCATTTTAAAGTAACTGTCCAGTATGTCTATGAAATATGACCTATAAAAAGTATTAGTTTTCCTTCAAAAATGGGTAATTAAGTATGTTGAAAAGCAGCTTTTCTGTTTGGAACGGTGTGGACGTAACCCCAACAACAGACGTAACCCCAACAACAGAACAGTGTAGACATAACCCCAACAACAGAACGGTGGACGTAACCCCAACAACAGAATGGTGGACGTAACCCCAACAACAGAACAGCGTAGACGTAACCCCAACAACAGAACGGTGGACGTAACCCCAACAACAGAACGGTGGACGTAACCCCAACAACAGAACGGTGTGGACGTAACCCCAACAACAGAACGGTGTGGACGTAACCCCAACAACAGAACGGTGTGGACGTAACCCCAACAACAGAACGGTGGACGTAACCCCAACAACAGAACGGTGGACGTAACCCCAACAACAGAACGGTGGACGTAACCCCAACAACAGAACGGTGGACGTAACCCCAACAACAGAACGGTGGACGTAACCCCAACAACAGAACGGCGTGGACGTAACCCCAACAACAGAACGGTGGACGTAACCCCAACAACAGAACGGTGTAGACGTAACCCCAACAACAGAACGGTGTAGACGTAACCCCAACAACAGAACGGTGTAGACGTAACCCCAACAACAGAACGGTGTGGACGTAACCCCAACAACAGAACGGTGGACGTAACCCCAACAACAGAACGGTGGACGTAACCCCAACAACAGAACGGTGGACGTAACCCCAACAACAGAACGGCGTAGACGTAACCCCAACAACAGAACGGCGTAGACGTAACCCCAACAACAGAACGGTGGACGTAACCCCAACAACAGAACGGTGGACGTAACCCCAACAACAGAACGGTGGACGTAACCCCAACAACAGAACGGTGTGGACGTAACCCCAACAACAGAACGGTGGACGTAACCCCAACAACAGAACGGTGGACGTAACCCCAACAACAGAACGGTGTGGACGTAACCCCAACAACAGAACGGTGTGGACGTAACCCCAACAACAGAACGGTGGACGTAACCCCAACAACAGAACGGCGTAGACGTAACCCCAACAACAGAACGGTGGACGTAACCCCAACAACAGAACGGCGTAGACGTAACCCCAACAACAGAACGGCGTAGACGTAACCCCAACAACAGAACGGCGTAGACGTAACCCCAACAACAGAACGGTGGACGTAACCCCAACAACAGAACGGTGGACGTAACCCCAACAACAGAACGGTGGACGTAACCCCAACAACAGAACGGTGGACGTAACCCCAACAACAGAACGGTGGGACGTAACCCCAACAACAGAACGGTGGGACGTAACCCCAACAACAGAACGGTGGACGTAACCCCAACAACAGAACGGTGGACGTAACCCCAACAACAGAACGGTGGACGTAACCCCAACAACAGAACGGTGGACGTAACCCCAACAACAGAACGGTGGACGTAACCCCAACAACAGAACGGTGGACGTAACCCCAACAACAGAACGGTGGACGTAACCCCAACAACAGAACGGTGGACGTAACCCCAACAACAGAACGGTGGACGTAACCCCAACAACAGAACGGTGTGGACGTAAACCCCAACAACAGAACGGTGGACGTAACCCCAACAACAGAACGGTGGACGTAACCCCAACAACAGAACGGTGGACGTAACCCCAACAACAGAACGGTGGACGTAACCCCAACAACAGAACGGTGGACGTAACCCCAACAACAGAACGGTGGACGTAACCCCAACAACAGAACGGTGGACGTAACCCCAACAACAGAACGGCGTAGACGTAACCCCAACAACAGAACGGTGGACGTAACCCCAACAACAGAACGGTGGACGTAACCCCAACAACAGAACGGTGGACGTAACCCCAACAACAGAACGGCGTAGACGTAACCCCAACAACAGAATGAGTCAACATTATTTGGATATGAATTAACAGAACATGAACATTTTAAAAAGTGAGTTTTTCACTGGACAGTTACTTTAAATAAGAATGGTTTTGACCAATCAACCATGACCATCACACACACAACAGTTCTGTGTTGAAAACGGATAGGAGTTGCTTTCTTCAGTCTTGATATGGAGTGGTACATCAATTTACCTTCAATACACACAATCATCATCAACTACTGACACTTCACATGAAATATGGATTTGTTAGAAGCACCTTTTATCAGAACACACACACACACACACACACACACACACACACACACACACACACACACACACACACACACACACACACACACAGAGAGAGAAGATAAAGTGCAGCAGATCAGACAGACAGACAGACAGACAGACAGTGCAGCAGATCAAAATAATACAACAGTGGTTTTTTGGGGGGCGATAATAAGAGCTAATATAATGAAACATGTAGAAAGTGGTATACCTTGTGGTTTCACAAAGCATGCTGGGAGTAACGCCAGTGTCCAATGTCTTATAGGACACCGTACAAAAATATAATAACATTAACAACATTTGCATGAAAAGGAACCAACGATAGAACTCAAGAGGTTTTTGCTTGTTGCTACTTTTTAAAAGCACTGGTATGAGTCAGTATCTGCTTCCGTGGTGGTTGTGGTGGGGGTATGAGTCAGTATCTTCTACCGTGGTGGTTGTGGTGGTTGTATGAGTCAGTATCTGCTACCGTGGTGGTTGTATGAGTCAGTATCTTCTACCGTGGTGGTTGTGGTCGTTGTATGAGTCAGTATCTGCTTCCGTGGTGGTTGTGGTGGTTGTATGAGTCAGTATCTGCTACCGTGGTGGTTGTGGTCGTTGTATGAGTCAGTATCTTCTACCGTGGTGGTTGTATGAGTCAGTATTTTCTACCGTGGTGGTTGTGGTCGTTGTATGAGTCAGTATCTGCTTCCGTGGTGGTTGTGGTGGTTGTATGAGTCAGTATCTGCTTCCGTGGTGGTTGTATGAGTCAGTATCTTCTACCGTGGTGGTTGTATGAGTTAGTATCTTCTACCGTGGTGGTTGTATGAGTCAGTATCTTCTACCGTGGTGGTTGTATGAGTCAGTATCTTCTACCGTGGTTGTTGTATGAGTCAGTATCTTCTACCGTGGTCGTTGTATGAGTCAGTATCTTCTACCGTGGTCGTTGTATGAGTCAGTATTTTCTACCGTGGTGGTTGTGGTCGTTGTATGAGTCAGTATCTTCTCCTGTGGTGGTTGTATGAGTCAGTATCTCCTACCATGGTGGTTGTATGAGTCAGTATCTTCTACCGTGGTCGTTGTATGAGTCAGTATCTTCTACCGTGGTCGTTGTATGAGTCAGTATCTGCTACCGTGGTCGTTGTGGTGGTTGTATGAGTCAGTATCTTCTACCGTGGTAGTTGTATGAGTCAGTATCTTCTACCGTGGTGGTTGTGGTCTTTGTATGAGTCATTTCTGCTACCGTGGTGGTTGTGGTGCTTGTATGAGTCAGTATCTTCTACCGTGGTGGTTGTATGAGTCAGTATTTTCTACCGTGGTGGTTGTGGTCATTGTATGAGTCAGTATCTGCTTCCGTGGTGGTTGTGGTGGTTGTATGAGTCAGTATCTGCTACCATGGTGGTTGTGGAAGTCAGTATCCTCTACCATGGTGGTTGTGGTCGTTGTATGAGTCAGTATCTTCCACCGTGGTGGTTGTATGAGTCAGTATCCTCTACCATGGTGGTTGTGGTGGTTGTATGAGTCAGTATCTGCTACCGTGGTGGTTGTGGTCATTGTATGAGTCAGTATCTGCTACCGTGGTGGTTGTATGAGTCAGTATCTTCTACCGTGGTGGTTGTATGAGTCAGTATCTTCTACCGTGGTGGTTGTATGAGTCAGTATCTTCTACCATGGTGGTTGTGGTCGTTGTATGAGTCGTTATCTTCTACCGTGGTGGTTGTATGAGTCAGTATCTTCTACCGTGGTGGTTGTGGTGGTTGTATGAGTCGGTATCTGCTACCGTGGTGGTTGTGGTAGTTTCTTCAGAAAGGTCTGTCAACTCAAAACAGTGCTGCAAACTGAGGGCCGTTTTCAGTGAATGGAATGAAAGAAAGTCTGAACTTCAAAACACACAACAACAACAATAACATTCAAAGCTTTAAAAAGACACTTAAAGCACAGAGGCTGCTCAGTGGTTTTAAGTTGAGTAGAGGCTACTCAGTGGTTTTAAGTTGAGTAGAGGCTACTCAGTGGTTTTAAGTTGAGTAGAGACTGCTCAGGGGTTTTAAGTTGAGTAGAGGCTACTCAGTGGTTTTAAGTTGAGTAGAGGCTACTCAGTGGTTTTAAGTTGAGTAGAGGCTGCTCAGTGGTTTTAAGTTGAGTAGAGGCTGCTCAGGGGTTTTAAGTTGAGTAGAGGCTGCTCAGGGGTTTTAAGTTGAGTAGAGGCTACTCAGTGGTTTTAAGTTGAGTAGAGGCTACTCAGTGGTTTTAAGTTGAGTAGAGGCTGCTCAGTGGTTTTAAGTTGAGTAGAGGCTGCTCAGTGGTTTTAAGTTCAGTAGAGGCTGCTCAGTGGTTTTAAGTTGAGTAGAGGTTACTCAGTGGTTTTAATTTGGAGTAATTGAGAAACCTCCTTCTGTAAGCGCATGACTAAGTAACAACAGAAAAATGAGTCATTCATTACGTCCGATTGAGTGAAGCCAATTCTGAGACCGTCATCAGTTGAAGTGCCAAGCAATGAGCATCCTTTAACTCTTTAGAGGGGGTTTGAAGAGTGGTTCTGGAGAGTGGATATGAAGAGTGGATCTGAAGAGTGGTTCTGAAGAGCGGTTCTGAAGAGCGGTTCTGAAGAGCGGTTCTGAAGAGCGGTTCTGAAGAGCGGTTCTGAATCTAGCCTTTAGTGCTCTGGACAAGGGATGCACCGTCGAATGACTGCAGTGTCCTTTTTGACAGAGGCGGTGTTTTAACAATCATTGAAATATCCATAACGATCTCCAGTGCGATTACATAAAGATTATATAAAACTAAAAGACAAAAAAAAAAGACATTGGTGAAACAACCACCACAATGAAGTCATCAGCTTTGGTAGAATATTAAACAACAGTTACATTTTCCTTTCTAGTGTGGGCAGAACATGCAGTACAACGCTCTCGTTTCTCTTCATCTCTCCCTGCAGTCATGTTCATTCATGACTTTAAAAAGTGAACGTGATGATAACCTGTGATTTTCAGTTGACTATATTCTTCTCTAGTAGCAAACCAACCGAGATCCACGCCAAACAACTCTTCCAATCCTTCAGGTGTCAATCTTTTTATCGCAGAAAGATAGGTAGGTAGGTAGAAAGACAAGACACTCGACAAAAGAAAAAGTTAACTGTGCATCAAGAGAATACAGGAAAAGGCAGCTTCATCTAAATAGGAAGCTGACAAACAACGAAGCGTTTCCAGGGGTGAGTTAAAGAACACAGAAGACAGGGTTCAACTGTCAATCAGAGCTGTTGGGGGAGAAATGCACTGCATCCAAAATGCCACTCTATTCCCTATATAGTGCACTACTTTTGACCAGGGCCTGTATAATAGGGCCCTGGTGAAGAGTAGTGCACAATATGGTGAAAAGGGTTCCATTTGGGACACATCCCTAGACAATCTCCTTTGGGGAAGGGGGGGGGCAGTTAGGACAACAATTGGGGGGGCATTCCTTCTTCTTTTCAGAATTGTTTTGGTTCTCTAACGTGTCATTTTTTAAATGGGCTGGCGAGTCGCTTTCCTCTGTAGCCTACAGAATAGCCAGCCAGCTCAGCAGCAATAAGTAGCCTAGCCAGGCCAAGACCCAGGCCAAGACCCAGTTTTGGGTGTGGAGGAGTGCTTGGTAGGTAGCCTGGTACCAGGCCTGGTGAGGGGTTGGGGGTATGCTAGGTAGGTTCCCTGGTACCAGGCCTGGTGAGGGGTTGGAGGAGTGCTAGGTAGGTAGCCTGGTACCAAGCCTGGTGAGGGGTTGGAGGAGTGCTAGGTAGGAAGCCTGGTACCAGGCCTGGTGAGGGGTTGGAGGAGTGCTAGGTAGGTAGCCTGGTACCAGGCCTGGTGAGGGGTTGGAGGAGTGCTAGGTAGGTAGCCTGGTACCAAGCCTGGTGAGGGGTTGGGGGTATGCTAGGTAGGTAGCCTGGTACCAAGCCTGGTGAGGGGTTGGAGGAGTGCTAGGTAGGTAGCCTGGTACCAAGCCTGGTGAGGGGTTGGAGGAGTGCTAGGTAGGAAGCCTGGTACCAGGCCTGGTGAGGGGTTGGAGGAGTGCTAGGTAGGTAGCCTGGTACCAGGCCTGGTGAGGGGTTGGAGGACTGCTAGGTAGGTAGCCTGGTACCAAGCCTGGTGAGGGGTTGGGGGTATGCTAGGTAGGTAGCCTGGTACCAGGCCTGGTGAGGGGTTGGAGGAGTGCTAGGTAGGTAGCCTGGTACCAGGCCTGGTGAGGGGTTGGAGGAGTGCTAGGTAGGTAGCCTGGTACCAGGCCTGGTGAGGGGTTGGGGGTGTATTCTGCCCAGCTCTGTGGGGAAGCAGCACGGAAGGTAAAGGCTGTACCAGTCCATGGAACGGAGAGGATGGATCCACTAGAACAGTGAACACCTGAAGAAGCTGCTCTTCTTTGACCGGTTCTCTGTGATCTTGACCGGCCCACCGCCTCCTGGAGGACTGTTGTCGTTCTATAGCGGGGGGGAGGTTTGTGTCAATGGGTCAATTACCACTCTTAACATCCCATTGCTGACAACAACTGTTGGAACTTACATTCTGGATAAGTATGCATTGTACATCATATCATATGAGCATCATCTGCTAAACAACAACATAAACTCACTATTTTTCTGTTGAGTCTCGTCATTATGTCTCTTCCCAGTGTGAAAAAGGACTGTTTCAAAAGAAACAAAAAATGTATACTTCAGGAACATGTTTATTAGAGAAAAATGTTCTGTTTCAATGAAAAAGACCGAGAGAAGAATTAAAAATTGATATAAATGAATAGTATTGAACAGAACGCACCTCTTCCACATTCAGGCTGGATTTGGCGCTTGTTTCTAAGAACTTGATGCCATAATCAATCGCCAACTGTGACAAATAAAACAGAGAAACATTAGGAGAACAATTCATGTTAATAATTCATGCTACAGATGTACTTTTTTAAAATCAACACCAGCCCCCCCCCATGCAACACATTCCAAGAGGCATAGCACAGAACGTAAAAGTGATGTTACCTTTCTGTTACAAAAGGAATTGTATTACATCATGAAGGGAGAACTGGGATGGCTATGACAAACATAGATCATACTGTATATTATGAGTATTGTCAAACATACAACAAGGAATACATTTACACCAAAGATACTATGAAGAGCAGTGTGGGGGTTTCACCAAAGATACAATGAAGAGCAGTGTGGGGGTTTCACCAAAGATACTATGAAGAGCAGTGTGGGGAGTTTCACCAAAGATACTATGAAGAGCAGTGTGGGGGGTTTCACCAAAGATACAATGAAGAGCAGTGTGGGGGTTTCACTTTTCTCGGGAACGTTATCACATTGTTTCCAACGCACCCTGAAACAAGACATCTCAGACTCGCCAGTGCTTATTTGAAACACACAGAGACCTTGAAAGCCTGAACTCTGACCTCCATACCTTTTCTCCTCGTTCTTTTGACACCTGTCTTTTGTCATTCATGTCACACTTGTTTCCTAGGATCATCCTCTCCACGTCAGCGGAGGCATGCTACAGACAGGAGGAGGAGAAGACTGATTATTGCTACAGACAGGAGGAGGAGAAGACTGATTATTGCTACAGACAGGAGGAGGAGAAGACTGATTATTGCTACAGACAGAGGAGGAGAAGACTGATTATTGCTACAGACAGGAGGAGGAGAAGACTGATTATTGCTACAGACAGGAGGAGGAGAAGACTGATTATTGCTACAGACAGAGGACAAGACTGATTATTGCTACAGACAGAGGACAAGACTGATTATTGCTACAGACAGGAGGAGGAGAAGACTGATTATTGCTACAGACAGGAGGAGGAGAAGACTGATTATTGCTACAGACAGAGGAGGAGAAGACTGATTATTGCTACAGACAGAATGAGAGAAGACTGATTATTGCTACAGACAGGAGGAGGAGAAGACTGATTATTGCTACAGACAGGAGGAGGAGAAGACTGATTATTGCTACAGACAGGAGGAGGAGAAGACTGATTATTGCTACAGACAGAGGAGGAGAAGACTGATTATTGCTACAGACAGGAGGAGGAGAAGACTGATTATTGCTACAGACAGGAGGAGGAGAAGACTGATTATTGCTACAGACAGGAGGAGGAGAAGACTGATTATTGCTACAGACAGGAGGAGGAGAAGACTGATTATTGCTACAGACAGGAGGAGGAGAAGACTGATTATTGCTACAGACAGGAGGAGGAGAAGACTGATTATTGCTACAGACGGGAGGAGGAGAAGACTGATTATTGCTACAGACGGAGGAGAAGACTGATTATTGCTACAGACGGAGGAGAAGACTGATTATTGCTACAGACGGAGGAGAAGACTGATTATTGCTACAGACAGAGGAGAAGACTGATTATTGCTACAGACAGAGGAGAAGACTGATTATTGCTACAGACGGAGGAGAAGACTGATTATTGCTACAGACAGGAGGAGAAGACTGATTATTGCTACAGACGGAGGAGAAGACTGATTATTGCTACAGACAGGAGGAGGAGAAGACTGATTATTGCTACAGACAGGAGGAGGAGAAGACTGATTATTGCTACAGACGGAGGAGAAGACTGATTATTGCTACAGACAGAGGAGAAGACTGATTATTGCTACAGACAGAGGAGAAGACTGATTATTGCTACAGACAGAGGAGAAGACTGATTATTGCTACAGACAGAGGAGAAGACTGATTATTGCTACAGACAGGAGGAGGAGAAGACTGATTATTGCTACAGACAGGAGGAGGAGAAGACTGATTATTGCTACAGACAGAATGAGAGAAGACTGATTATTGCTACAGACAGGAGGAGGAGAAGACTGATTATTGCTACAGACGGAGGAGAAGACTGATTATTGCTACAGACGGAGGAGAAGACTGATTATTGCTACAGACGGAGGAGAAGACTGATTATTGCTACAGACGGAGGAGAAGACTGATTATTGCTACAGACGGAGGAGAAGACTGATTATTGCTACAGACGGAGGAGAAGACTGATTATTGCTACAGACGGAGGAGAAGACTGATTATTGCTACAGACGGAGGAGAAGACTGATTATTGCTACAGACAGAGGAGAAGACTGATTATTGCTACAGACAGAGGAGAAGACTGATTATTGCTACAGACGGAGGAGAAGACTGATTATTGCTACAGACAGAGGAGAAGACTGATTATTGCTACAGACAGAGGAGAAGACTGATTATTGCTACAGACAGAGGAGAAGACTGATTATTGCTACAGACGGAGGAGAAGACTGATTATTGCTACAGACAGGAGGAGGAGAAGACTGATTATTGCTACAGACAGGAGGAGGAGAAGACTGATTATTGCTACAGACAGAGGAGGAGAAGACTGATTATTGCTACAGACAGAATGAGAGAAGACTGATTATTGCTACAGACAGAGGAGGAGAAGACTGATTATTGCTACAGACAGAATGAGAGAAGACTGATTATTGCTACAGACAGGAGGAGGAGCAGACTGATTATTGCTACAGACAGAGGAGAAGACTGATTATTGCTACAGACGGAGGAGAAGACTGATTATTGCTACAGACGGAGGAGAAGACTGATTATTGCTACAGACAGAGGAGAAGACTGATTATTGCTACAGACAGAGGAGAAGACTGATTATTGCTACAGACAGAGGAGAAGACTGATTATTGCTAGACAGAAGGAGGAGGAGAAGACTGATTATTGCTACAGACAGAATGAGAGAAGACTGATTATTGCTACAGACAGGAGGAGGAGAAGACTGATTATTGCTACAGACAGGAGGAGGAGAAGACTGATTATTGCTACAGACGGAGGAGAAGACTGATTATTGCTACAGACGGAGGAGAAGACTGATTATTGCTACAGACGGAGGAGAAGACTGATTATTGCTACAGACAGAGGAGAAGACTGATTATTGCTACAGACAGAGGAGAAGACTGATTATTGCTACAGACGGAGGAGAACACTGATTATTGCTACAGACAGGAGGACAAGACTGATTATTGCTACAGACAGGAGGAGGAGGAGGAGAAGACTGATTATTGCTACAGACAGAATGAGAGAAGACTGATTATTGCTACAGACAGAGGAGAAGACTGATTATTGCTACAGACGGAGGAGAAGACTGATTATTGCTACAGACAGGAGGACAAGACTGATTATTGCTACAGACAGGAGGAGGAGAAGACTGATTATTGCTACAGACAGAATGAGAGAAGACTGATTATTGCTACAGACAGAGGAGAAGACTGATTATTGCTACAGACGGAGGAGAAGACTGATTATTGCTACAGACAGGAGGACAAGACTGATTATTGCTACAGACAGGAGGAGGAGGAGGAGAAGACTGATTATTGCTACAGACAGAATGAGAGAAGACTGATTATTGCTACAGACAGAGGAGAAGACTGATTATTGCTACAGACGGAGGAGGAGGAGAAGACTGATTATTGCTACAGACAGAATGAGAGAAGACTGATTATTGCTACAGACAGAGGAGAAGACTGATTATTGCTACAGACGGAGGAGGAGAAGACTGATTATTGCTACAGACAGAGGAGAAGACTGATTATTGCTACAGACAGGAGGAGGAGAAGACTGATTATTGCTACAGACAGAGGAGGAGAAGACTGATTATTGCTACAGACAGAATGAGAGAAGACTGATTATTGCTACAGACAGGAGGAGGAGAAGACTGATTATTGCTACAGACAGAATGAGAGAAGACTGATTATTGCTAGACAGAAGGAGGAGGAGAAGACTGATTATTGCTAGACAGAAGGAGGAGAAGACTGATTATTGCTACAGACAGGAGGAGAAGACTGATTATTGCTACAGACAGGAGGAGAAGACTGATTATTGCTACAGACAGAATGAGAGAAGACTGATTATTGCTACAGACAGAGGAGGAGGAGAAGACTGATTATTGCTACAGACAGAGGAGGAGGAGGAGACTGATTATTGCTATAGACAGAGGAGGAGGAGAAGACTGATTATTGCTACAGACAGAGGAGGAGAAGACTGATTATTGCTACAGACAGAGGACCTGCTGCGGTAGCTTCACACCTGATTGTTTTTTAGGCTACCTGCTGCGGTAGCTTCACACCTGATTGTTTTTTAGGCTACCTGCTGCGGTAGCTTCACACCTGATTGTTTTTAGGCTACCTGCTGCGGTAGCTTCACACCTGATTGTTTTTAGGCTACCTGCTGCGGTAGCTTCATACCTCTTCAATGTTCCTGATCCAGTTCTTGATGTTCTCAAAGGACTTCTCGTTAGTGATGTCATACACTAGCATGATACCCTGTTGGACAAAGGACAGGAAGTGACGTCAGAGGAAGTGACACGCCGTGACATTAACAGGAAAAGACCCAACCTAGCGCCATTCCAGTCATGACCCAGTGAAATGTCTGTGTGTCTGTGCTGTAGTCAAGTAAGGGGCTTGTGTCATTACAAGCATGAAGCCCTTGTAAACCCAGAATACTCTGCCTCAATAAAATAATAATAGGTTGTTTTCCAAAAATGTATTTACATACAAAGTTGACATATATAGAACTTGGTTAGTAAGCAAAACATAACAACAGTACATTTCCTAACGGATACACAGCAATGAATAAAGTGGAATAGACATCGTTCTGACTATTCTACCAGAACTATGAGGCAGTGGAACTGACCACAGTATACAATCCAAAATATAGATTTGCTACTGCTCGACTAAAGAAACATCCTGTCTACCAACAGCCTGTCTACCAACATCCTGTCTACCAACAGCCTGTCTACCAACAGCCTGTCTACCAACATCCTGTCTACCAACATCCTGTCTACCAACAGCCTGTCTACCAACAGCCTGTCTACCAACATCCTGTCTACCAACATCCTGTCTACCAACAGCCTGTCTACCAACATCCTGTCTACCAACATCCTGTCTACCAACATCCTGTCGACCAAACAATCGACCAGTCGACTAAATGGGGGTCAGCCCTAAAGGAGACAGAGTAGAGTTAGTAGAGGTCCATGGTAACACACACACACACACACACACACACACACGGCCCTCCATAGTAACACACACACGGCCCTCCATGGTAACACACACACGGCACTCCATAGTAACACACACACACGGCCCTCCATAGTAACACACACACAGCCCTCCATAGTAACACAAACAGCCCTCCATAGCAACACAAACAGCCCTCCATAGTAACACAAACAGCCCTCCATAGTAACACAAACAGCCCTCCATAGTAACACAAACAGCCCTCCATAGTAACACAAACAGCCCTCCATAGTAACACAAACAGCCCTCCATAGTAACACAAACAGCCCTCCATAGTAACACAAACAGCCCTCCATAGTAACAACACCATCAGCCCCAGTGATTGAATGGTCCAACAGCACTAGGGAAACTCCACTTGGGTCCTTCCTGTGTAATACAGTCTCCTATCAAACTGGCCATTCCATCGTTTTCACCACTCACACAGAGCATACAAATGTGTAAGATGGACCTCCGTGTTAACAAGCAGTAAACAGATACATCTAGCTTAACTAGAGAGACTGTTTGGTATGACTGGACTGGAGAAATACGGAGACAGGTAGAGAGACTAGGCTACAATTCATTATAAAAGATGACTCCCATTCTGAACACACACGATAACCTCCACGCAATTTGTTTTATCTGTGTCGTTTCAGTCTGTGACCTTTTGGAGACATGACAGTGGACGGTTCTTACCATAGCTCCTCTGTAGTAGGCTGTTGTGATGGTCCTGAATCTCTCCTGACCGGCTGTGTCCCTGGGAGAGACAGTACAACGTCAGTACAACGTAACAACCATGTTGATAGTGCAGTAGCTACAGCATTACTACATTACCCTGGGAGAGACAGTACAACATCAGTACAACGTAACAACCATGTTGATAGTGCAGTAGCTACAGCATTACTACATTACCCTGGGAGAAACAGCACAACGTCAGTACAACGTAACAACCATGTTGATAGTGCAGTAGCTACAGCATTACTACATTACCCTGGGAGAGACAGTACAACATCAGTACAACGTAACAACCATGTTGATAGTGCAGTAGATACAGCATTACTAGATTACCCTGGGAGAGACAGTACAACGTAACAACCATGTTGATAGTGCAGTAGCTACAGCATTACTACATTACCCTGGGAGAGACAGTACAACATCAGTACAACGTAACAACCATGTTGATAGTGCAGTAGATACAGCATTACTACATTACCCTGGGAGAGACAGTACAACATCAGTACAACGTAACAACCATGTTGATAGTGCAGTAGCTACAGCATTACTACATTACCCTGTGAGAGACAGTACAACGTAACAACCATGTTGATAGTGCAGTAGCTACAGCATTACTACATTACCCTGGGAGAGACAGTACAACGTAAAGACCATGTTGATAGTGCTGTAGCTGCAGCATTACTACATTACCCTGGGTGAGACAGCACAACAT
The DNA here is from genome assembly GCF_901001165.1 of Salmo trutta. Classification (NCBI taxonomy): domain Eukaryota; kingdom Metazoa; phylum Chordata; class Actinopteri; order Salmoniformes; family Salmonidae; genus Salmo; species Salmo trutta. The sequence goes on from NW_021822704.1 coordinate 321,795, forward strand.
CAGTACAACGTAACAACCATGTTGATAGTGCAGTAGCTACAGCATTACTACATTACCCTGGGAGAGACAGTACAACATCAGTACAACGTAACAACCATGTTGATAGTGCAGTAGCTGCAGCATTACTACATTACCCTGGGTGAGACAGCACAACATCAGTACAATGTAACAACCATGTTGATAGTGCAGTAGCTACAGCATTACTACATTACCCTGGGAGAGACAGTACAACGTAACAACCATGTTGATAGTGCAGTAGCTGCAGCATTACTACATTACCCTGGGTGAGACAGCACAACATCAGTACAACGTAACAACCATGTTGATAGTGCAGTAGCTACAGCATTACTACATTACCCTGGGAGAGACAGTACAACATCAGTACAACGTAACAACCATGTTGATAGTGCAGTAGCTACAGCATTACTACATTACCCTGGGAGAGACAGTACAACGTCAGTACAACGTAACAACCATGTTGATAGTGCAGTAGCTACAGTATTACTACATTACCCTGGGAGAAACAGCACAACGTCAGTACAACGTAACAACCATGTTGATAGTGCAGTAGCTACAGCATTACTACATTACCCTGGGAGAGACAGTACAACATCAGTACAACGTAACAACCATGTTGATAGTGCAGTAGCTACAGCATTACTACATTACCCTGGGAGAGACAGTACAACGTAACAACCATGTTGATAGTGCAGTAGCTACAGCATTACTACATTACCCTGGGAGAGACAGTACAACGTAACAACCATGTTGATAGTGCAGTAGGTGCAGCCAGTGTTACCAAACATCAGTGTAAGAGGGCCTGGGGGTTCTCCCTGTAAACCGTGTCAGACAGTGATATGACCACTGGTGCCTAGTGTGAGTGACTACCCTGGATAGGGGATGAATAAGCAGGCCAAATATTTGCATCCAAACACGGCTGAACACTCTTACACACGCATGCACACTCTCCAAGCTATCACTGACTACAAGGCAGTTAACACTACACTTCAGATTCAGTCAGGGCTGATAGAGGCTCTCCAAGCTATCACTGACTACAAGGCAGTTAACACTACACTTCAGACCCACTCAGGGCTGATAGAGGCTCTCCAAGCTATCACTGACTACAAGGCAGTTAACACTACACTTCAGACCCACTCAGGGCTGATAGAGGCTCTCCAGGCTATCACTGACTACAAAAGGCAGTTAACACTACACTTCAAGTGGCCTACTGGTACTCACCATTAACCTGACGACTCACACTAAATTATTCCGCTGCTCTGTCGTCCCCTACGTACTTTAGTCTGAGGCTGCCATTATTGAAGATGTTTGTTGTGACGAGGGGCACTCTACAAAACAAAGTTGTCAGTGATTGGATCATCTCTAACCAATCAGAGTATCAAAGCCAATTACACACTTTTAAACCGCGGCTTTACCCATGTGCGTTTTGGCTCAACCCATCGGTTTCTGGACCAATCAGACGGCCCTGAATGTGTTCCCATTCAGTGAAGGGTCAAGGAGGTACTCAGATCCAGACTCATTGTGGAGAAGAAACTAACGTCTGTGGACGTGGCGTCTGGCTGGAGCAAGGAGTCTGGGTAGCCAGGCCAACTCACCATATATGGAGCTAGGAGTCTGGGTAGCCAGGCAAACTCACCATATATGGAGCTAGGAGTCTGGGTAGCCAGGCAAACTCACCATATCTGGAGCTAGAAGTCTGAATAGCAAGGCAAACTCACCATATCTGGAGCTAGCAATCTGGGTAGCCAGGGAAACTCACCATATCTGGAGCTTGATCTTCTTCCCGTCCAACTCTATCGTCCTGATTTTGAAGTCAATACCTGAAATCAGAGAAAAAGTTAGGAAAAACATTTCTAAAGTGTTAAACTACATTTGAGGCAGTGGGTAGGGACTAGCTGGGGGCTAGCTGGGAGCTAGCTGGGGGCTAGCTGGGAGCTAACTGGGGGCTAGCTGGGAGCTAGCTGGGAGCTAGCTGGGGGCTAGCTGGGAGCTAACTGGGGGCTAGCTGGGAGCTAGCTGGGAGCTAGCTGGGGGCTAGCTGGGGGCTAGCTGGGGGCTAGCTGGGGGCTAGCTGGGAGATAACTGGGGGCTAGCTGGGAGATAACTGGGGGCTAGCTGGGGGCTGGCTGGGGGCCGGCTGAGGACTAGCTGGGGGCTGGCTGGGGGCTAACTGGGGGCTGGCTGGGGGCTAACTGTGGGTAAGCTGAAGGTAAGCATTCCTATTAACACTGTTACAGGCCTTGAGGACTGAAGGTAAGCATTCCTATTAACACTGTTACAGGCCTTGAGGACTGAAGGTAAGCATTCCTATTAACACTGTTACAGGCCTTGAGGACTGAAGGTAAGCATTCCTATTAACACTGTTACAGGCCATGAGGACTGAAGGTAAGCATTCCTATTAACACTGTTACAGGCCATGAGGACTGAAGGTAAGCATTCCTATTAACACTGTTACAGGCCTTGGGGACTGAAGGTAAGCATTCCTATTAACACTGTTACAGGCCTTGAGGACTGAAGGCAAGCATTCATATTAACACTAACTACAGGGGGATGTATGCAAGGACTTAAAGCCACAAAGCAAACCTCACAATAGAGCCAAGCAATCCAGTCATGGTGTAGAAGTCACTCTGATCATAGTAAAGATCATCCAGTCATGGTGTAGAAGTCACTCTGATCATAGTAAAGGTCTGAGTCATGGTGTAGAAGTCACCCTGATCATAGTAAAGGTCTGAGTCATGGTGTAAAAGTCACTCTGATCATAGTAAAGGTCTGAGTCATGGTGTAGAAATCACTCTGATCATAGTAAAGGTCTGAGTCATGGTGTAGAAGTCACCCTGATCATAGTAAAGGTCTGAGTCATGGTGTAAAAGTCATTCTGATCATAGTAAAGGTCTGAGTCATGGTGTAGAAGTCACCCTGATCATAGTAAAGGTCTGAGTCATGGTGTAGAAGTCACTCTGATCATAGTAAAGGTCTGAGTCATGGTGTAGAAGTCACACTGATCATAGTAAAGGTCTGAGTCATGGTGTAGAAGTCACTCTGAACATAGTAAAGGTCTGAGTCATGGTGTAGAAGTCACTCTGATCATAGTAAAGGTCTGAGTCATGGTGTAGAAATCACTCTGATCATAGTAAAGGTCTGAGTCATGGTGTAGAAGTCACTCTGATCATAGTAAAGGTCTGAGTCATGGTGTAAAAGTCACTCTGATCATAGTAAAGGTCTGAGTCATGGTGTAGAAGTCACTCTGATCATAGTAAAGGTCTGAGTCATGGTGTAAAAGTCACCCTGATCATAGTAAAGGTCAGTGTCATGGTGTAGAAGTCACTCTGATCATAGTAAAGGTCTGAGTCATGGTGTAGAAGTCACCCTGATCATAGTAAAGGTCTGAGTCATGGTGTAGAAGTCACTCTGATCATAGTAAAGGTCTGAGTCATGGTGTAGAAATCACTCTGATCATAGTAAAGGTCTGAGTCATGGTGTAGAAGTCACTCTGATCATAGTAAAGGTCTGAGTCATGGTGCAAAAGTCACTCTGATCTTAGTAAAGGTCTGAGTCATGGTGTAGAAGTCACTCTGATCATAGTAAAGGTCTGAGTCATGGTGTAGAAGTCACCCTGATCATAGTAAAGGTCTGAGTCATGGTGTAGAAGTCACTCTGATCATAGTAAAGGTCTGAGTCATGGTGTAGAAGTCACACTGATCATAGTAAAGGTCTGAGTCATGGTGTAGAAGTCACTCTGAACATAGTAAAGGTCTGAATCATGGTGTAGAAGTCACTCTGATCATAGTAAAGGTCTGAGTCATGGTGTAGAAGTCACCCTGATCATAGTAAAGGTCTGAGTCATGGTGTAAAAGTCACTCTGATCATAGTAAAGGTCTGAGTCATGGTGTAGAAGTCACTCTGATCATAGTAAAGGTCTGAGTCATGGTGTAGAAGTCACACTGATCATAGTAAAGGTCTGAGTCATGGTGTAGAAGTCACTCTGAACATAGTAAAGGTCTGAGTCATGGTGTAGAAGTCACTGATCATAGTAAAGGTCTGAATCATGGTGTAGAAGTCACTCTGATCATAGTAAAGGTCTGAGTCATGGTGTAGAAGTCACTCTGATCATAGTAAAGGTCTGAGTCATGGTGTAGAAGTCACTCTGATCATAGTAAAGGTCTGAGTCATGGTGTAGAATTCACTCTGAACATAGTAACGGTCTGAGTCATGGTGTAGAAGTTACTCTGATCATAGTAAAGGTCTGAGTCATGGTGTAGAAGTCACTCTGATCTTAGTAAAGGTCTGAGTCATGGTGTAGAAGTCACTCTGATCATAGTAAAGGTCTGAGTCATGGTGTAGAAGTCACTCTGAACATAGTAATGGTCTGAGTCATGGTGTAGAAGTCACTCTGATCATAGTAAAGGTCTGAGTCATGGTGTGGAAGTCACTCTGATCATAGTAAAGGTCTGAGTCATGGTGTAGAAGTCACTCTGATCATAGTAAAGGTCTGAGTCATGGTGTAGAAGTCACTCTGATCATAGTAAAGGTCTGAGTCGTCCAGGAGGATCTATTGTGATCTGGGGTACGTCCCCAAAAGGCCCCTTTTCCCTGCAGTAGGTGTTATAGTGGACTACTGTTGACCAGGGGTTATAGTGGACTACTGTTGACCAGGGGTTATAGTGGACTACTGTTGACCAGGGGTTATAGTGGACTACTGTTGACCAGGGGTTATAGTGGACTACTGTTGACCAGGGGTTATAGTGGACTACTGTTGACCAGGGGTTATAGTGGACTACTGTTGACCAGGGGTTATAGTGGACTACTGTTGACCAGGGGTTATAGTAGACTACTGTTGACCAGGGTTATAGTGGACTACTGTTGACCAGGGTTATAGTGGACTACTGTTGGCCAGGGGTTATAGTGGACTACTGTTGACCAGGGGTTATAGTGGACTACTGTTGACCAGGGGTTATAGTGGACTACTGTTGGCCAGGGGTTATAGTAGACTACTGTTGACCAGGGGTTATAGTAGACTACTGTTGACCAGGGGTTATAGTGGACTACTGTTGACCAGGGGTTATAGTGGACTACTGTTGACCAGGGGTTATAGTAGACTACTGTTGACCAGGGTTATAGTGGACTACTGTTAAGGTCCGCCTGGCCTGCTTCAGGTAGACCCACAGACACACTGTAGGACAGGACTGACCATTCAGGCCAAAAGTAGAACAGGACAAATAATTCAGGCCCAGGGTAGAACAGGACAGACCATTCAGGCCCAGGGTAGAACAGGACAAATAATTCAGGCCCAGGGTAGAACAGGACAGACCATTCAGGCCCAGGGTAGAACAGGACAGACCATTCAGGCCCAGGGTAGAACAGGACAGACCATTCAGGCCCAGGGTAGGCAGGACAGACCATTCAGGCCCAGGGTAGAACAGGACAGACCATTCAGGCCCAGGGTAGGCAGGACAGACCATTCAGGCCCAGGGTAGAACAGGACAGACCATTCAGGCCCAGGGTAGAACAGGACAGACCATTCAGGCCCAGGGTAGAACAGGACAGACCATTCAGGCCCAGGGTAGAACAGGACAGACCATTCAGGCCCAGGGTAGAACAGGACAGACCATTCAGGCCCAGGGTAGAACGGAACAGACCATTCAGGCCCAGGGTAGAACAGGACAGACCATTCAGGCCCAGGGTAGGCAGGACAGACCATTCAGGCCCAGGGTAGAACAGGACAGACCATTCAGGCCCAGGGTAGGCAGGACAGACCATTCAGTCCCAGGGTAGAACAGGACAGACCATTCAGGCCCAGGGTAGAACAGGACAGACCATTCAGGCCCAGGGTAGAACAGGACAGACCATTCAGGCCCAGGGTAGGCAGGACAGACCATTCAGGCCCAGGGTAGAACAGGACAGACCATTCAGGCCCAGGGTAGGCAGGACAGACCATTCAGTCCCAGGGTAGAACAGGACAGAACATTCAGGCCCAGGGTAGAACAGGACAAATAATTCAGGTCCAGGGTAGAACAGGACAAATAATTCAGGCCCAGGGTAGAACAGGACAAATAATTCAGGCCCAGGGTAGAACAGGACAAATAATTCAGGCCAGGGTAGGCAGGACAGACCATTCAGGCCCAGGGTAGTACAGGACAGACCATTCAGGCCCAGGGTAGAACAGGACAGACCATTCAGGCCCAGGGTAGAACAGGACAGACCATTCAGGCCCAGGGTAGAACAGGACAGACCATTCAGGCCCAGGGTAGAACAGGACAGACCATTCAGGCCCAGGGTAGAACAGGACTGACCATTCAGTTCAGGCCCAGGGTAGTACAGGACAGACCATTCAGGCCCAGGGTAGTACAGGACAGACCATTCAGGCCCAGGGTAGTACAGGACAGACCATTCAGGCCCAGGATAGGTAACCTCACCCCCTTGGATACACTGTGGCCGCTCACAGCTAAATAAAGCCTGTCCTGAGAGCAGCTGGTGCTGTTGTCCCATACAACTGACCTGATCTTATCACTTTCATGACCCTAGTGACGGTAATAACATATGACAGAGACAGAGACAGAGTGAGAGAGAGACAGACAGACAGAGAGTGAGAGAGAGACAGAGAGTGAGAGAGAGATAGACAGACAGAGAGTGAGAGAGAGACAGACAGACAGAGTGAGAGAGAGACAGACAGAGAGTGAGAGAGAGAGAGACAGACAGACAGAGTGAGAGAGAGACAGACAGACAGAGTGAGAGAGAGACAGACAGAGAGTGAGAGCGAGACAGACAGAGAGTGAGAGAGAGAGAGACAGACAGAGTGAGAGAGAGACAGACAGAGTGAGAGAGAGAGAGACAGACAGACAGAGTGAGAGAGAGACAGACAGACAGAGTGAGAGAGAGACAGACAGAGAGTGAGAGAGAGACAGACAGAGAGTGAGAGAGAGACAGACAGAGCGAGAGAGAGACAGACAGAGAGTGAGAGAGAGACAGACAGAGAGTGAGAGAGAGACAGACAGAGAGTGAGAGAGAGACAGACAGAGAGTGAGAGAGAGACAGACAGAGAGTGAGAGAGAGACAGACAGAGAGTGAGAGAGAGACAGACAGAGAGTGAGAGAGACAGACAGAGAGTGAGAGAGACAGACAGAGAGTGAGAGAGAGACAGACAGACAGAGTGAGAGAGAGACAGACAGAGAGTGAGAGAGAGACAGACAGAGAGTGAGAGAAAGACAGACAGAGAGTGAGAGAGAGACAGACAGAGAGTGAGAGAGAGACAGACAGAGAGTGAGAGCGCTGCAAGATAAAAACTATCCTCTAAAAGCGGCCTGTCAAACGGTTTCTCTTATAGAAAAGTGGAGGTTCTGTGTGTATAAATCTATTGGCAAGTAGTAGATTGCTATGGTGTACTTCTGTAACCTGATGACAGATGAGCTCCAATCAGAATAGTCCTTATTGAGTGCTGATGGACAGCACACGTCACTAGCCAGTAACATGAGAGGAACGTGGGTACCTGCTCAATTATCAGTCTGTCCCCAGAACAAGTGTTCATATTAAAACATAATGAGCTAGCCTAGCGCTAGCTAGCTGGGGGGCTTTGATACAGGTCTGGCAACCTATTCCCTATATAGTGCACTACCTTTGACTAAATAGGGAATAGGGTGCTATTCAGGACGCAGATGCAGATGGAGGGTGATGCAGGTCGGCAGGCTCACTGAGAGGAGAGGAAGTGGTGAGAGAACAGAGCAGCACAGCAGGTTGTAGAGAGCAGTCTACCAGGAACACAGCCCCACTATTACACCAGATAATAAACAGATACTACAGCGTTTGTCCCTCAGAGGACACATAAAACTCAATTGAATTGAATAAAAGTTGTCCACATAGCTAATGAGACATGTCTTCTGTTACAGTCATCTGCTGCAGGCTAGAGTTTCAAATGCTTTCTGTAGGTTTAATAGCCTACTACTTTTAGTAAGTGCAAGACGAGGATGCCACATTCCTGATCTAGAGAAACTGGTGTGTATCCTAGGGTTTATACAGGGACTTTACAAGAGACACTTCTGGGACAGTGCTGCTCACTAACTAACTCTGCAGCTCCACTACACACGTTGAGTTGCTATGCCATCGGCGCTGTGTCAATGCGATGTTCTACCTGAGGAGAGGAGAGAAGGGAAGAGGAGAGGACAGGAGCAAAGGAGAGGAGGAGAGAGGAGGAGAGGAGCAAAGGAGAGGAGGAGAGGAGGAGAGAAGAGGGGAAGAGGAGAGGAGGAGAGGAGCAGAGGAGAGGAGGAGAGGAGAAGAGGAGAGGAGCAGAGGAAGAGGAAGAGGAGAGGGGAAGAGGAAAGCAGGAGAGGAGGAGAGGAGAGGGAAAGGAGGAGAAGAGAGGGGAAGAAGAGAGGAGAAGAGGAGAGGAGAAGAGGAGAGGAGAAGAGAGGAAAGCATCATTATTCTAGTCCCTCTACTGCACCATATTCATCCAGGAGGCCGTAACCGGTGTAACCGTAACTAGTGGAGGACATAACCAGTGGTGTCTTGTGGAGGACATAACCAGTGGTGACTAGTGGACCATAACCAGTGGTCTCTAGTGGACCATAACCAGTGGTGTCTAGTGGAGGACATAACCAGTGGTGTCTAGTGGAGGACATAACCAGTGGGGTCTAGTGGAGGACATAACCAGTGGTGTCTAGTGGAGGACATAACCAGTGGTGTCTAGTGGAGGACGTAAAAAGTGGTGTCTAGTGGAGGACATAACCAGTGGTGTCTAGCGGAGGACATAACCAGTGGTGTCTAGTGGAGGACATAACCAGTGGGGTCTAGTGGAGGACATAACCAGTGGGGTCTAGTGGACCACAACCAGTGGGGTCTAGTGGAGGACATAACCAGTGGTGTCTAGTGGTGGACATAACCAGTGGTGTCTAGTGGACCATAACCAGTGGATTCAAGTGGAGGCCATAACCAGTGGTGTCTAGTGGAGGACATAACCAGTGGTGTCTAGTGGAGGACATAACCAGTGGTGTCTAGTGGAGGACATAACCAGTGGGGTCTAGTGGAGGACATAACCAGTGGGGTCTAGTGGACCACAACCAGTGGGGTCTAGTGGAGGACATAACCAGTGGGGTCTAGTGGAGGACATAACCAGTGGTGTCTAGTGGAGGACATAACCAGTGGGGTCTAGTGGAGGACATAACCAGTGGTGTCTAGTGGAGGCCATAACCAGTGGTGTCGAGTGGAGGCCATAACCAGTGGTATCGAGTGGAGGACATAACCAGTGGGGTCTAGTGGAGGCCATAACCAGTGGGGTCTACTGGAGGCCATAACCAGTGGGGTCTACTGGAGGCCATAACCAGTGGTGTCTAGTGGAGGACATAACCAGTGGTGTCTAGTGGAGGACATAACCAGTGGTGTCTAGTGGAGGACATAACCAGTGGTGTCTAGTGGTGGACATAACCAGTGGTGACTAGCGGAGGACATAACCAGTGGTGTCTAGTGGAGGACATAACCAGTGGTGTCTAGCGGAGGACATAACCAGTGGGGTCTAGTGGAGGACATAACCAGTGGGGTCTAGTGGACCACAACCAGTGGGGTCTAGTGGAGGACATAACCAGTGGGGTCTAGCGGAGGACATAACCAGTGGTGTCTAGTGGTGGACATAACCAGTGGTGTCTAGTGGACCATAACCAGTGGTGTCAAGTGGAGGCCATAACCAGTGGTGTCTAGTGGAGGACATAACCAGTGGTGTCTAGTGGAGGACATAACCAGTGGTGTCTAGTGGAGGACATAACCAGTGGGGTCTAGTGGAGGACATAACCAGTGGGGTCTAGTGGACCACAACCAGTGGGGTCTAGTGGACCACAACCAGTGGGGTCTAGTGGAGGACATAACCAGTGGGGTCTAGTGGAGGACATAACCAGTGGTGTCTAGTGGAGGACATAACCAGTGGGGTCTAGTGGAGGACATAACCAGTGGTGTCTAGTGGAGGCCATAACCAGTGGTGTCAAGTGGAGGCCATAACCAGTGGTATCGAGTGGAGGACATAACCAGTGGGGTCTAGTGGAGGCCATAACCAGTGGGGTCTACTGGAGGCCATAACCAGTGGGGTCTACTGGAGGCCATAACCAGTGGTGTCTAGTGGAGGACATAACCAGTGGTGTCTAGTGGAGGACATAACCAGTGGTGTCTAGTGGAGGACATAACCAGTGGTGTCTAGTGGTGGACATAACCAGTGGTGACTAGCGGAGGACATAACCAGTGGTGTCTAGTGGAGGACATAACCAGTGGGGTCTAGTGGACCACAACCAGTGGGGTCTAGTGGAGGACATAACCAGTGGGGTCTAGTGGAGGACATAACCAGTGGTGTATAGTGGAGGACATAACCAGTGGGGTCTAGTGGAGGACATAACCAGTGGTGTCTAGTGGAGGACATAACCAGTGGTGTCTAGTGGAGGCCATAACCAGTGGTGTCGAGTGGAGGCCATAACCAGTGGTGTCGAGTGGAGGCCATAACCAGTGGTATCGAGTGGAGGACATAACCAGTGGGGTCTACTGGAGGCCATAACCAGTGGGGTCTACTGGAGGCCATAACCAGTGGGGTCTACTGGAGGCCATAACCAGTGGTGTCTAGTGGAGGACATAACCAGTGGTGTCTAGTGGAGGACATAACCAGTGGTGTCTAGTGGAGGACATAACCAGTGGTGTCTAGTGGTGGACATAACCAGTGGTGACTAGCGGAGGACATAACCAGTGGTGTCTAGTGGAGGACATAACCAGTGGTGTCTAGCGGAGGACATAACCAGTGGTGTCTAGTGGAGGACATAACCAGTGGTGTCTAGCGGAGGACATAACCAGTGGGGTCTAGTGGAGGACATAACCAGTGGGGTCTAGTGGACCACAACCAGTGGGGTCTAGTGGAGGACATAACCAGTGGGGTCTAGCGGAGGACATAACCAGTGGTGTCTAGTGGTGGACATAACCAGTGGTGTCTAGTGGACCATAACCAGTGGTGTCAAGTGGAGGCCATAACCAGTGGTGTCTAGTGGAGGACATAACCAGTGGTGTCTAGTGGAGGACATAACCAGTGGTGTCTAGTGGAGGACATAACCAGTGGTGTCTAGTGGAGGACATAACCAGTGGTGTCTAGTGGAGGACATAACCAGTGGGGTCTAGTGGACCACAACCAGTGGGGTCTAGTGGAGGCCATAACCAGTGGTGTCAAGTGGAGGCCATAACCAGTGGTGTCAAGTGGAGGACATAACCAGTGGTGTCTAGTGGAGGACATAACCAGTGGTGTCTAGTGGAGGACATAACCAGTGGGGTCTAGTGGAGGACATAACCAGTGGGGTCTAGTGGAGGACCTAACCAGTGGGGTCTAGTGGACCACAACCAGTGGGGTCTAGTGGAGGACATAACCAGTGGGGTCTAGTGGAGGACATAACCAGTGGTGTCTAGTGGAGGACATAACCAGTGGGGTCTAGTGGAGGACATGACCAGTGGGGTCTACTGGAGGCCATAACCAGTGGGGTCTACTGGAGGCCATAACCAGTGGTGTCTAGTGGAGGACATAACCAGTGGTGTCTAGTGGAGGACATAACCAGTGGTGTCTAGTGGAGGACATAACCAGTGGTGTCTAGTGGTGGACATAACCAGTAGTGACTAGCGGAGGACATAACCAGTGGTGTCTAGTGGAGGACATAACCAGTGGGGTCTAGTGGAGGACATAACCAGTGGGGTCTAGTGGAGGACATAACCAGTGGGGTCTAGTGGAGGACATAACCAGTGGTGTCTAGTGGAGGACATAACCAGTGGGGTCTAGTGGAGGACATAACCAGTGGTGTCTAGTGGAGGACATAACCAGTGGTGTCTAGTGGAGGCCATAACCAGTGGTGTCGAGTGGAGGCCATAACCAGTGGTATCGAGTGGAGGACATAACCAGTGGGGTCTAGTGGAGGCCATAACCAGTGGGGTCTACTGGAGGCCATAACCAGTGGGGTCTACTGGAGGCCATAACCAGTGGTGTCTAGTGGAGGACATAACCAGTGGTGTCTAGTGGAGGACATAACCAGTGGTGTCTAGTGGTGGACATAACCAGTGGTGACTAGCGGAGGACATAACCAGTGGTGTCTAGTGGAGGACATAACCAGTGGTGTCTAGCGGAGGACATAACCAGTGGTGTCTAGTGGAGGACATAACCAGTGGTGTCTAGCGGAGGACATAACCAGTGGTGTCTAGTGGAGGACATAACCAGTGGTGTCTAGCGGAGGACATAACCAGTGGGGTCTAGTGGAGGACATAACCAGTGGGGTCTAGTGGACCACAACCAGTGGGGTCTAGTGGAGGACATAACCAGTGGGGTCTAGCGGAGGACATAACCAGTGGTGTCTAGTGGTGGACATAACCAGTGGTGTCTAGTGGACCATAACCAGTGGTGTCAGGTGGAGGCCATAACCAGTGGTGTCTAGTGGAGGACATAACCAGTGGTGTCTAGTGGAGGACATAACCAGTGGTGTCTACTGGAGGCCATAACCAGTGGGGTCTACTGGAGGCCATAACCAGTGGTGTCTAGTGGAGGACATAACCAGTGGTGTCTAGTGGAGGACATAACCAGTGGTGTCTAGTGGAGGACATAACCAGTGGTGTCTAGTGGTGGACATAACCAGTGGTGACTAGCGGAGGACATAACCAGTGGTGTCTAGTGGAGGACATAACCAGTGGGTCTAGTGGACCACAACCAGTGGGGTCTAGTGGAGGACATAACCAGTGGGGTCTAGTGGAGGACATAACCAGTGGTGTCTAGTGGAGGACATAACCAGTGGGGTCTAGTGGAGGACATAACCAGTGGTGTCTAGTGGAGGCCATAACCAGTGGTGTCGAGTGGAGGCCATAACCAGTGGTATCGAGTGGAGGACATAACCAGTGGGGTCTAGTGGAGGCCATAACCAGTGGGGTCTACTGGAGGCCATAACCAGTGGGGTCTACTGGAGGCCATAACCAGTGGTGTCTAGTGGAGGACATAACCAGTGGTGTCTAGTGGAGGACATAACCAGTGGTGTCTAGTGGTGGACATAACCAGTGGTGACTAGCGGAGGACATAACCAGTGGTGTCTAGTGGAGGACATAACCAGTGGTGTCTAGCGGAGGACATAACCAGTGGTGTCTAGTGGAGGACATAACCAGTGGTGTCTAGCGGAGGACATAACCAGTGGTGTCTAGTGGAGGACATAACCAGTGGTGTCTAGCGGAGGACATAACCAGTGGGGTCTAGTGGAGGACATAACCAGTGGGGTCTAGTGGACCACAACCAGTGGGGTCTAGTGGAGGACATAACCAGTGGGGTCTAGCGGAGGACATAACCAGTGGTGTCTAGTGGTGGACATAACCAGTGGTGTCTAGTGGACCATAACCAGTGGTGTCAGGTGGAGGCCATAACCAGTGGTGTCTAGTGGAGGACATAACCAGTGGTGTCTAGTGGAGGACATAACCAGTGGTGTCTAGTGGAGGACATAACCAGTGGTGTCTAGTGGAGGACATAACCAGTGGGGTCTAGTGGAGGACATAACCAGTGGGGTCTAGTGGACCACAACCAGTGGGGTCTAGTGGAGGACATAACCAGTGGGGTCTAGTGGAGGACATAACCAGTGGTGTCTAGTGGAGGACATAACCAGTGGGGTCTAGTGGAGGACATAACCAGTGGGGTCTAGTGGACCACAACCAGTGGGGTCTAGTGGAGGACATAACCAGTGGGGTCTAGTGGAGGACATAACCAGTGGTGTCTAGTGGAGGACATAACCAGTGGGGTCTAGTGGAGGACATAAACCAGTGGTGTCTAGTGGAGGCCATAACCGTGGTGTCGAGTGGAGGCCATAAGCAGTGGTATCGAGTGGAGGACTATAACCAGTGGGTCTAGTGGAGGCCATAACCAGTGGGGTCTACTGGAGGCCATAACCAGTGGGGTCTACTGGAGGCCATAACCAGTGGTGTCTAGTGGAGGACATAACCAGTGGTGTCTAGTGGAGGACATAACCAGTGGTGTCTAGTGGAGGACATAACCAGTGGTGTCTAGTGGAGGACATAACCAGTGGTGTCTAGTGGAGGACATAACCAGTGGTGTCTAGTGGTGGACATAACCAGTGGTGACTAGCGGAGGACATAACCAGTGGTGTCTAGTGGAGGACATACCAGTGGTGTCTAGCGGAGGACATAACCAGTTGTCTAGTGGAGGACATAACCAGTGGTGTCTAGCGGAGGACATAACCAGTGGGGTTAGTGGAGGACATAACCAGTGGGGTCTAGTGGACCACAACCAGTGGGGTCTAGTGGAGGACATAACCA
>NW_021822705.1:0-42500 GCF_901001165.1 Salmo trutta
TAACACATGGTCCTAGAGTCATTGTCGACAGTCTTAACACATGGTCCTAGAGTCATTGTCGACAGTCTTAACACATGGCCCTAGAGTCATTGTCTACAGTCTTAACACATGGCCCTAGAGTCATTGTCTACAGTCTTAACACATGGTCCTAGAGTCATTGTCTACAGTCTTAACCTATGGCCCTAGAGTCATTGTCTACTGTCTTAATACATGGTCCTAGAGTCATTGTCTACAGTCTTAACACATGGCCCTAGAGTCATTGTCGACAGTCTTAACACATGGTCCTAGAGTCATTGTCGACAGTCTTAACACATGGCCCTAGAGTCATTGTCGACAGTCTTAACACATGGCCCTAGAGTCATTGTCGACAGTCTTAACACATGGCCCTAGAGTCATTGTCTACAGTCTTAACACATGGCCCTAGAGTCATTGTCTACAGTCTTGACATGGTCTATGAAGAAGAGCACCAGCAGAGCTAACTAGCTGTGTGGAATGTGTTGTTTATGTTCCTCTTTATCACAGTATCATTATCTCAGATCTACCTATAACTGGAGTTATCCATTATCTCAGATCTACCTATAACTGGAGTTATCCATTATCTCAGATCTACTTATAACTGGAGTTATCCATTATCTCAGATCTACTTATAACTGGAGTTATCCATTATCTCAGATCTACTTATAACTGGAGTTATCCATTATCTCAGATCTACTTATAACTGGAGTTATCCATTATCTCAGATCTACTTATAACTGGAGTTATCCATTATCTCAGATCTACCTATAACTGGAGTTATCCATTTTCTCAGATCTACCTATAACTGGAGTTATCCATTATCTCAGATCTACCTATAACTGGAGTTATCCATTATCTCAGATCTACTTATAACTGGAGTTATCCATTATCTCAGATCTACTTATAACTGGAGTTATCCATTATCTCAGATCTACCTATAACTGGAGTTATCCATTATCTCAGATCTACCTATAACTGGAGTTATCCATTATCTCAGATCTACTTATAACTGGAGTTATCCATTATCTCAGATCTACCTATAACTGGAGTTATCCAGACTACTGTAAGAACAGATATCAGAGAGACAGAGTACTGTTAGGACAGATATCAGAGAGACAGAGTACTGTTAGGACAGATATCAGAGAGACAGAGTACTGTTAGGACAGATATCAGAGAGACAGAGTACTATTAGGACAGATATCAGAGAGACAGAGTACTGTTAGGACAGATATCAGAGAGACAGAGTACTGTTAGGACAGATATCAGAGAGACAGAGTACTGTTAGGACAGATATCAGAGAGACAGAGTACTGTTAGGACAGATATTAGAGAGACAGAGTACTGTTAGGACAGATATCAGAGAGACAGAGTACTGTTATGACAGATATCAGAGAGACAGAGTACTGTTAGGACAGATATCAGAGAGGCAGAGTACTGTTAGGACAGATATCAGAGAGACAGAGTACTGTTAGGACAGATATCAGAGAGACAGAGTACTGTTAGGACAGATATCAGAGAGACAGAGTTTTGTTAGGGACAGATATCAGAGAGACAGAGTACTGTTAGGACAGATATCAGAGAGACAGAGTACTGTTAGGACAGATATCAGAGAGACAGAGTACTGTTAGGACAGATATCAGAGAGACAGAGTACTGTTAGGACAGATATCAGAGAGACAGAGTACTGTTAGGACAGATATCAGAGAGGCAGAGTACTGTTAGGACAGATATCAGAGAGGCAGAGTACTGTTAGGACAGATATCAGAGAGACAGAGTACTGTTAGGACAGATATCAGAGAGACAGAGTACTGTTAGGACAGATATCAGAGAGACAGAGTACTGTTAGGACAGATATCAGAGAGACAGAGTACTGTTAGGACAGATATCAGAGAGACAGATGGATAATAAACGAGTGACTGAATTATACAATTAGTCATGCCTCTGCTTTCTCCACAGCACCTCTCAGCAGGCTGCAGCTATTGGCTGGCTCAGACATGGGTTGACCTCTTTCATTCTTCACTCATTTCCTCTTCCTCACTATATCTAATCCAATACAACTGCTAATGTGATGTTCTCTAGTGGGACGGGCCTAGATACGCCTCAGTGGCCATGTTTGTCAATGTTTGTATACTCTGTGAGGGAGAGGAGTGAACGTGACTGAGAACAAGTGATTCAAATATGCTTTTACATTCACAGTTCACAGCTAGGCTTATATTGTAGATGTGTACCTTTTGTCTTGGATATTCAGCAAGTCTGAATAAAGACTTATAAAGACATTTGAGCTAGGCTAAATGAGGATTTTCAGGTGGACTACTGGGACTGACTCTGTTGGTAGGCCTTCTGGAATACAGTAACTATGACACAGGAGGGACCAGCTGGCTGGTAGGCCTTCTGGAATACAGTAACTATGACACAGGAGGGTCTAGCTGGCTGGTAGGCCTTCTGGAATACAGTAACTATGACACAGGAGGGATCAGCTGGCTGAAAGGCCTTCTGGAATACAGTAACTATGACACAGGAGGGACCAGCTGGCTGGTAGGCCTTCTGGAATACAGTAACTATGACACAGGAGGGACCTGCTGGCTGGTAGGCCTTCTGGAATACAGTAACTATGACACAGGAGGGACCAGCTGGCTGGTAGGCCTTCTGGAATACAGTAACTATGACACAGGAGGGACCAGCTGGCTGGTAGGCCTTCTGGAATACAGTAACTATGACACAGGAGGGACCTGCTGGTTGAAATGTGTCAGTCAGCCTGAGGGTCAGACAGACAGAGGGGCAGCCTCTCTCCTCTCTCTGTCCACAACTACTGCCAAGCCTCAGGAGCTCTGTCTGTCTACCTGTCTGGATTAGTCTGGCCATGCTGCATGGTTCCTGGCTGTGTGTGTCTGTGCGTGTGTCTGTGCGTGTGTGTGTCTGTGCGTGTGTGTGTGTATGTGTGTGCGTGCGTGCATGCGTGTGTGTGTCTGTGCGTGTGTCTGTGCGTGTGTCTGTGCGTGTGTCTGTGCGTGTGTGTGTGTGTGTGTATGTGTGTGCATGCGTGTGTGTGTCTGTGCGTGCGTGTCTGTGCGTGTGTCTGTGCGTGTGTCTGTGTGTGTGTGTGTGTGTGTATGTGTGTGCGTGCGTGCATGCGTGTGTGTGTCTGTGCGTGCGTGTCTGTGCGTGCGTGTCTGTGCGTGTCTGTGCGTGCGTGTGTGTGTGTGCGTGTGTGTGTGTGTGTATGTGTGTGTGTGTGTGTGTTTTCCCCATTACATATGTATATACTGTATTCCAGTCAAGGCCCTCCTATTCAACTATTGCTCCACATATACTATTCTATCCACGTATTCTACAGATGTACTATATATTATATCAGTATACTGTCCATAATGTCTATACATCCATCACGTATTCTACAGATATACTATATATTATATCAATATACTGTCCATAATGTCTATACATCCATCACGTATTCTACAGATATACTATATATTATATCAGTATACTGTCCATAATGTCTATACATCCATCACGTATTCTACAGATATACTATATATTATATCAATATACTGTCCATAATGTCTACACATCCCATCACGTATTCTACTATATATTATATCAATATACTGTCCATAATGTCTATACATCCATCACGTATTCTACAGATATACTATATATTATATCAGTATACTGTCCATAATGTCTACACATCCCATCACGTATTCTACAGATATACTATATATTATATCAGTATACTGTCCATAATGTCTATACATCCATCACGTATTCTACAGATATACTAGATATTATATCAATATACTGTCCATAATGTCTATACATCCATCACGTATTCTACAGATATATTATATCAACATACTGTCCATAATGTCTATACATCCCATCACGTATTCTACAGATATACTATATATTATATCAATATACTGTCCATAATGTGTACACATCCCATCACGTATTCTACAGATATATTATATATTATATCAGTATACTGTCCATAATGTCTATACATCCCATCACGTATTCTACAGATATACTATATATTATATCAATATACTGTCCATAATGTCTACACATCCCATCACGTATTCTACAGATATATTATATATTATATCAGTATACTGTCCATAATGTCTATACATCCCATCACGTATTCTACAGATATACTATATATTATATCAATATACTGTCCATAATGTCTATACATCCATCACGTATTCTACAGATATACTATATATTATATCAGTATACTGTCCATAATGTCTATACATCCATCACGTATTCTACAGATATACTATATATTATATCAATATACTGTCCATAATGTCTACACATCCCATCACGTATTCTACTATATATTATATCAATATACTGTCCATAATGTCTATACATCCATCACGTATTCTACAGATATACTATATATTATATCAGTATACTGTCCATTATGTCTACACATCCCATCACGTATTCTACAGATATACTATATATTATATCAGTATACTGTCCATAATGTCTATACATCCATCACGTATTCTACAGATATACTAGATATTATATCAATATACTGTCCATAATGTCTATACATCCATCACGTATTCTACAGATATATTATATCAACATACTGTCCATAATGTCTATACATCCCATCACGTATTCTACAGATATACTATATATTATATCAATATACTGTCCATAATGTCTACACATCCCATCACGTATTCTACAGATATATTATATATTATATCAGTATACTGTCCATAATGTCTACACATCCCATCACGTATTCTACAGATATACTATATATTATATCAGTATACTGTCCATAATGTCTATACATCCATCACGTATTCTACAGATATACTATATATTATATCAATATACTGTCCATAATGTCTATACATCCATCACGTATTCTACAGATATACTATATATTATATCAGTATACTGTCCATAATGTCTACACATCCCATCACGTATTCTACAGATATACTATTTATTATATCAGTATACTGTCCATAATGTCTATACATCCATCACGTATTCTACAGATATACTAGATATTATATCAATATACTGTCCATAATGTCTATACATCCATCACGTATTCTACAGATATATTATATCAACATACTGTCCATAATGTCTATACATCCCATCACGTATTCTACAGATATACTATATATTATATCAATATACTGTCCATAATGTCTACACATCCCATCACGTATTCTACAGATATATTATATATTATATCAGTATACTGTCCATAATGTCTATACATCCCATCACGTATTCTACAGATATACTATATATTATATCAATATACTGTCCATAATGTCTACACATCCCATCACGTATTCTACAGATATATTATATATTATATCAGTATACTGTCCATAATGTCTATACATCCCATCACGTATTCTACAGATATACTATATATTATATCAATATACTGTCCATAATGTCTATACATCCATCACGTATTCTACAGATATACTATATATTATATCAATATACTGTCCATAATGTCTACACATCCCATCACGTATTCTACAGATATATTATATATTATATCAGTATACTGTCCATAATGTCTACACATCCCATCACGTATTCTACAGATATACTATATATTATATCAATATACTGTCCATAATGTCTATACATCCATCACGTATTCTACAGATATATTATATATTATATCAATATACTGTCCATAATGTCTATATATCCATCACGTATTCTACAGATATACTATATATTATATCAATATACTGTCCATAATGTCTATACATCCCATCACGTATTCTACAACACAAAGCGTTTCACTAGACCCGCAGTAACATCTGCTAAATATGTGTATGCGACCAATAGCATTTGATTTGATTTGTGTGTGTTTGTTTGTCTATGTGTGTATTAATTCACAGTATGGTATGCACGTGTGTGCAGGTTTGTGTGTGTGTGTGTGTGTGTGTGTGTGCATCCGGTGTGAACCAGCTTCACTTTCCAGTCCTTTTTGTAATGGAATGCTAGACAACCATGTCCCGTGTTGTTTGAGAACTTCCTGTTTCAAAGGACAGGAGAGGAAGTGGATGATATGTTCATGAACGTACATTCTTCTACCTTTGAATCCAGGCCCATATTCATAAAGGGTCTCAGAGTTAAGAGTGCTGATCCAGGATCAGGTACCACCGTCCATAAAATGGTATTCGTTATGATCACAAAGGCAAAACTGATCCCAGATCAGCATTTTCACTATGAGATCCATTTTTACTCATCCATCCATTATCCTCATACAGTAGTTCATCCATCCATTATCTTACTACAATATCTTATCCATCCATTATCCTCCTACAGTACCTCATCCATCCATGAGATCTTAGAGTACCTCATCCATCCATTATCCTCCTACAGTACCTCATCCATCCATTATCCTCCTACAGTACCTCATCCATCCATTATCCTCCTACAGTATCTCATCCATCCATTATCCTCCTACAGTATCTCATCCATCCATTATCCTCCTACAGTATCTCATCCATCCATTATCCTTCTACAGTATCTCATCAATCCATAATCCTCCTACAGTATCTCATCAATCCATAATCCTCCTACAGTACCTCATCCATCCATTATCCTCCTACAGTATCTCATCCATCCATTATCCTCCTACAGTATCTCATCAATCCATAATCCTCCTACAGTATCTCATCCATCCATTATCCTCCTACAGTACATCATCCATCCATTATCCTCCTACAGTACCTCATCCATCCATTATCCTCCTACAGTATCTCATCAATCCATAATCCTCCTACAGTACCTCATCCATCCATTATCCTCCTACAGTATCTCATCCATCCATTATCCTCCTACAGTATCTCATCAATCCATAATCCTCCTACAGTATCTCATCCATCCATTATCCTCCTACAGTATCTCATCCATCCAGAGTAGTATTTACCAGACAGGTCTGAAACACTACTGTGATTGACAGCTGTATTATATCTGATAACATGAACCCTGACCTATCCAGAGTAGTATTTACCAGACAGGTCTGAAACACTACTGTGATTGACAGCTGTGTTATATCTGATTACATGAACCCTGACGCATCCAGAGTAGTATTTACCAGACAGGACTGAAGCTGTATTATATATCATGATTTCTCAATTTCTATGTGTTTTATTCTTCTCTTTCAGATTGAACACAACTTCAATTATCTGGAGATACAAGGGATCACCTGTAACAAGCCCACACAGGTCAGAACACCACCTCTCTGGTTATACCATGTAACGCTCCAACAAATGGTTCATTATCTGACCATGAATCATCTGGTAGTCAATCATCCATCTGAATTAGGGATCATAGTATTATTACGGCTTGTAATGTGTGTGACAATCACCGTTATATAATATTACTGAGGGTTACTATATGATATTACTGAGGGTTACTATATGATATTACTGAGGGTTACTATATGATGTTACTGAGGGTTACTATATGATGTTACTATGATATTATTGAGGGTTACTATATGATATCACTGAGGGTTACTATATGATATTACTGAGGGTTACTATATGATATTACTGAGGGTTACTATATGATATTACTGAGGGTTACTATATGATATTACTATATTATATTACTGAGGGTTACTATATGATATTACTGAGGGTTACTATATGATATTACTGAGGGTTACTATATGATATTACTGAGGGTTACTATATGATATTATTGAGGATTACTATATTATATTACTGAGGGTTACTATATGATATTATTGAGGATTACTATATTATATTACTGAGGGTTACTATATGATATTATTGAGGATTACTATATGATGTTACTATATGATATTACTGAGGGTTACTATATGATGTTACTATATGATATTACTGAGGGTTACTATATGATATTACTGAGGGTTACTATATGATATTACTATATGATATTACTGAGGGTTACTATATGATGTTACTATATGATATTACTGAGGGTTACTATATGATATTACTGAGGGTTACTATATGATATTACTGAGGGTTACTATATGATATTACTGAGGGTTACTATATGATGTTACTATATGATATTACTGAGGGTTACTATATGATATTACTGAGGGTTACTATATGATATTACTGAGGGTTACTATATGATATTACTATATGATATTACTGAGGGTTACTATATGATATTACTATATGATATTACTGAGGGTTACTATATGATATTACTGAGGGTTACTATATGATATTACTGAGGGTTACTATATGATATTACTGAGGGTTACTATATGATATTACTGAGGGTTACTATATGATATTACTGAGGGTTACTATATGATATTACTATATGATATTACTGAGGGTTACTATATGATATTACTGAGGGTTACTATATGATGTTACTATATGATATTACTGAGGGTTACTATATGATATTACTGAGGGTTACTATATGATGTTACTGAGGGTTACTATATGATATTACTGAGGGTTACTATATGATATTACTATATGATATTACTGAGGGTTACTATATGATATTACTGAGGGTTACTATATGATATTACTGAGGGTTACTATATGATATTACTATATGATATTACTATATGATATTACTGAGGGTTACTATATGATATTACTATATGATATTACTATATGATATTACTGAGGGTTACTATATGATATTACTATATGATGTTACTGAGGGTTACTATATGATATTACTGAGGGTTACTATATGATATTTCTATATGATGTTACTGAGGGTTACTATATAATATTACTGAGGGTTACTATATGATGTTACTATATGATATTACTGAGGGTTACTATATGATATTACTATATTATATTACTGAGGGTTACTATATGATATTACTATATGATATTACTGAGGGTTACTATATGATATTACTATATTATATTACTGAGGGTTACTATATGATATTACTATATGATATTACTGAGGGTTACTATATGATATTACTATATGATATTACTGAGGGTTACTATATGATATTACTGAGGGTTACTATATGATATTACTGAGGGTTACTATATGATATTACTGAGGGTTACTATATGATATTACTGAGGGTTACTATATGATATTACTGAGGGTTACTATATGATATTACTGAGGGTTACTATATAATATTACTGAGGGTTACTATATGATATTACTGAGGGTTACTATATGATGTTACTGAGGGTTACTATATAATATTACTGAGGGTTACTATATGATATTACTATATTATATTACTGAGGGTTACTATATGATATTACTATATGATATTACTATATTATATTACTGAGGGTTACTATATGATATTACTGAGGGTTACTAAATGATATTACTGAGGGTTACTATATGATATTACTGAGGGTTACTATATGATATTACTATATGATATTACTGAGGGTTACTAAATGATATTACTGAGGGTTACTATATGATGTTACTATATGATATTACTGAGGGTTACTATATGATATTACTATATTATATTACTGAGGGTTACTAAATGATATTACTGAGGGTTACTATATGATATTACTATATTATATTACTGAGGGTTACTAAATGATATTACTGAGGGTTACTAAATGATATTACTGAGGGTTACTATATGATATTACTGAGGGTTACTATATGATATTACTGAGGGTTACTATATGATATTACTGAGGGTTACTATATGATATTACTGAGGGTTACTATATGATATTACTGAGGGTTACTATATGATATTACTGAGGGTAACTATATGATATTACTGAGGGTTACTCTATGATATTACTGAGGGTTACTAAATGATATTACTGAGGGTTACTATATGATATTACTGAGGGTTACTATATGATATTACTGAGGGTTACTATATGATATTACTGAGGGTTACTATATGATATTACTGAGGGTTACTATATGATATCACTGAGGGTTACTATATGATATTACTATATGATATTACTATATTATATTACTGAGGGTTACTATATGATATTACTATATGATATTACTGAGGGTTACTATATGATATTACTATATGATATTACTATATGATATTACTGAGGGTTACTATATGATATTACTATATGATATTACTATATGATATTACTGAGGGTTACTATATGATATTACCGAGGGTTACTATATGATATTACTATATGATATTACTATAATGAATTATATTACTGAGGGTACTATATGATATTACCGAGGGTTACTATATGATATTACCGAGGGTTACTATATGATATTACCGAGGGTTACTATATGATTACTTACTGAGGGTACTATATGATATTACTATATGATATTACTGAGGGTTACTAATATGATATTAACTATATGATATTACTGGGGGGTACTATATGATATTACTGAGGGTTACTATATGATATTACCGAGGGTTACTATATGATTACACGGAGGGTTACTATATATATTTACTATATATATTCTAGATGATTATAATATGATATTTAACTGGAGGGGTTACTATATGAATGTTACTATATGATAGTAACCGTGGTTACTATATTACTGAGGGTTACTATATGATATTACTGAGGGTTACTATATGATATTACTGAGGGTTACTATATGATATTACTATATGATATTACTGAGGGTTACTATATGATATTACTGAGGGTTACTATATGATATTACTGAGGGTTACTATATGATATTACTGAGGGTTACTATATGATATTACTGAGGGTTACTATATGATATTATTGAGGGTTACTATATGATATTACTGAGGGTTACTATATGATATTACTATATTATATTACTGAGGGTTACTATATGATATTACTGAGGGTTACTATATTGATATTACTAGGGTTACTATAGTGATGTTACTGAGGGTTCTATATGATATTACTGAGGTGTTACTATAGTAATATTACTGAGGGTTACTATATGATATTACTGAGGGTTACTATATGATATTACTGAGGGTTACTATATGATATTACTGAGGGTTACTATATGATATTACTGAGGGTTACTATATGATATTACTGAGGGTTACTAAATGATATTACTGAGGGTTACTATATGATATTACTGAGGGGTTACTATATGATATTACTATATGATATTACTGAGGGTTACTATATGATATTACTGAGGGTTACTATATGATATTACTATATGATATTACTGAGGGTTACTATATGATATTACTATATGATATTACTGAGGGTTACTATATGATATTACTATATGATATTACTGAGGGTTACTATATGATATTACTATATGATATTACTGAGGGTTACTATATGATATCACTGAGGGTCACTATATGATATTACTGAGGGTTACTATATGATATTACTGAGGGTTACTATATGATATTACTGAGGGTTACTATATGATATTACTATATGATATCACTGAGGGTTACTATATGATATTACTGAGGGTTACTATATGATATTACTATATGATATCACTGAGGGTTACTATATGATATTACTGAGGGTTACTATATGATGTTACTATATGATATTACTGAGGGTTACTATATTATATTACTGAGGGTTACTATATGATATTACTGAGGGTTACTATATGATATTACTATATGATGTTACTGAGGGTTACTATATGATATTACTATATGATGTTACTATATGATATTACTGAGGGTTACTATATGATATTACTATATGATATTACTGAGGGTTACTATATGATATTACTGAGGGTTACTATATGATATTACTGAGGGGTTACTATATGATATTACTATATGATATTACTGAGGGTTACTATATGATATTACTATATGATATTACTGAGGGTTACTATATGATATTACTATATGATATTACTGAGGGTTACTATATGATATTACTATATTATATTACTGAGGGTTACTATATGATATTACTGAGGGTTATTATATGATATTACTGAGGGTTACTATATGATGTTACTATATGATGTTACTGAGGGTTACTATATGATATTACTGAGGGTTACTATATGATGTTACTATATGATATTACTGAGGGTTACTATATGATATTACTATATGATATCACTGAGGGTTACTATATGATATCACTGAGGGTTACTATATGATGTTACTGAGGGTTACTATATGATATTACTATATGATGTTACTATATGATATTACTGAGGGTTACTATATGATATTACTGAGGGTTACTATAATGATATTACTGAGGGTTACTATATGATATTACTATATGATGTTACTGAGGGTTACTATATGATATTCTATAGTGATAGCACTGAGGTTACTATATGAATTTACTGAGGGTTTACTATATGATAGTACTGAGGGTTACTATATGATATTACTGAGGGTACTATATGATATTACTGAGGGGTTCTATATGATATTACTGAGGTTACTATATGATGTTACGATATGATATTACTGAGGGTTACTATATGATGTTACTATATGAATGTTACTAGGGTATACTATATGATATCACTGAGGGTTACTATATGATATTACTGAGGGGTTACTATATGATATTACTATATGATATTACTATATGATATTACTGAGGGTTACTATATGATATTACTGAGGGTTACTATATGATATTACTGAGGGTTACTATATGATATTACTATATGATATTACTGAGGGTTACTATATGATATTACTGAGGGTTACTATATGATATTACTATATGATATTACTGAGGGTTACTATATGATATTACTGAGGGTTACTATATGATATTACTATATGATATTACTGAGGGTTACTATATGATATTACTGAGGGTTACTATATGATATTACTGAGGGTTACTATATGATATTACTGAGGGTTACTATATGATATTACTATATGATATTACTGAGGGGTTACTATATGATATTACTGAGGGTTACTATATGATGTTACTGAGGGTTACTATATGATATTACGAGGTTACTATATGATGTTACTGAGGGTTACTATATGATATTACTGAGGGTTACTATATGATATTACTATATGATATTACTAGGGTTACTAATATGATATACTGAGGGTTACTATATGAGTATCTACTGAGGGTTACTATATGATATTACTGAGGGTTACTATATGATATTACTGAGGGTTACTATATGATGTTACTGAGGGTTACTATATGATATTACTATATGATATTACTGAGGGTTACTATATGATATTACTGAGGGTTACTATATGATATTACTATATGATATTACTGAGGGTTACTATATGATATTACTGAGGGTTACTATATGATATTACTGAGGGTTACTATATGATATTACTGAGGGTTACTATATGATATTACTGAGGGTTACTATATGATATTACTATATGATATTACTAGGTTACTATATGATATTACTATATGATATTACTATATGATATTACTGAGGGTTACTATATGATATTACTGAGGGTTACTATATGATATTACTATATGATATTACTATATGATATTACTGAGGGTTACTATATGATATTACTATATGATATTACTGAGGGTTACTATATGATATTACTGAGGGTTACTATATGATATTACTATATGATATCACTGAGGGTTACTATATGATATCACTGAGGGTTACTATATGATATTACTGAGGGTTACTAAATGATATTACTGAGGGTTACTATATGATATTACTGAGGTTACTAAATGATATTACTGAGGGTTACTATAGATATTACATAGATATTACTGAGGGTTACGATATGATATTACTGAGGGTTACTATATGATATTACTATATGATATTACTATATGATATTACTATATGATATTACTGAGGGTTACTATGATATTACTGAGGGTTACTATATGATATTACTATATGATATTACTGAGGGTTACTATATGATATTACTGAGGGTTACTATATGATATTACTGAGGGTTACTATATGATATTACTGAGGGTTACTATATGATATTACTGAGGGTTACTAAATGATATTACTGAGGGTTACTATATGATATTACTATATGATATTACTGAGGTTACTATATATTACTGAGGGTTACTATATGATATTACTGAGGGTTACTATATGATATTACTATATGATATTACTGAGGGTTACTATATGATATTACTGAGGGTTACTATATGATATTACTGAGGGTTACTATATGATATTACTATATGATATTACTGAGGGTTGTTGTTCATGTTTGTATTGTATAGCTGACGGTGGACTATGAGAGAGGTGTTGTGTCTCTGAAGCTGACCTCTACAGAAGAGGTGAATGAGGTGGTTGCTCACATAGGGATCTGTCTACAGAGGATATGTCCTGGTCTATCACCACTGTGAGTACACACCCGCGCACGCACACACACTCACACACACACACACAGAGTCAATGACCTTTAGTTTCCACTGACCTTTCTTTCCTATTCACACTCTTTTTCCATTCCCCTTCTCTCTCTTTCTTTGTCTCTCTCCCTCTCTCCTCCCTCTCTCCTCCCTCTCTCCTCCCTCTCTCCTCCCTCTCTCCTCCTCTCTCCCTGTCTCTCCCTCTCTCCTCCCTCTCTCCCCTGTCTCTCCCTCTCTCCTCCCTCTCTCCTCCCTCTCTCCCCTGTCTCTCCTCTCTCCTCCCTCTCTCCTCCCTCTCTCCCATCTCTCCCTCTCTCCCCTCTCTCCCCTGTCTCTCCCTCTCTCCCCTCTCCCTCCTCCCTCTCTCCCCTGTCTCTCCCTCTCTCCTCCCTCTCTCCCCTGTCTCTCCCTCTCTCCTCCCTCTCTCCTCCCTCTCTCCCCTGTCTCTCCCTCTCTCCTCCCTCTCTCTCCTCCCTCTCTCCTCCCTCTCTCCCCTGTCTCTCCCTCTCTCCCTATCTCTCTTCCTCTCTCCTCCCTCTCTCTCCCTCTCTCCTCCCTCTCTCCCCTGTGTCTCTCCCCTCTCTCCTCCCTCTCTCCCCTGTCTCTCCCTCTCTCCTCTCTCCTCCCTCTCTCCCCTGTCTCTCCCCTCTCTCCTCCTTCTCTCTCCTGTCTCTCCCTCTCTCCTCCCTCTCTCCCCTATGTCTCTCCCTCTCTCCTCCCTCTCTCCCCTGTGTCTCTCCCTCTCTCCTCCCTCTCTCCCCTGTGTCTCTCCCTCTCTCCTCCCTCTCTCCCCTGTGTCTCTCCCTCTCTCCTCCCTCTCTCCCCTGTGTCTCTCCCTTTCTCCTCCCTCTCTCTCCCCTGTCTCTCTCCTCCCTCTCTCCCCTGTCTCTCTCCCCCTTTCCTCCCCCTTTCTTCCTCTCTCCTCCTCCTCCCCCTCTCCTCCCCCTCTCCTCCCTCTCTCCTCCCTCTCTCTCCTGTCTCTGTCCTTCTCTCCTCCCTCTATCCCCTGTCTCTCCCTCTCTCCTCCCTCTCTCCCCTGTCTCTCTCCCTCTCTCCTACCTCTCTCCCCTGTCTCTCCCTCTCTCCTCCCTCTCTCCCCTATCTCTCTCCCTCTCTCCTCCCTCTCTCTCCCTCTCTCCTCCCTCTCTCTCCCTCTCTCCCCCTCTCCTCCCTCTCTCCCCTGTCTCTCTCCCCCTCTCCTCCCCCTCTCCTCCCTCTCTCCCCTATGTCTCTCCCTCTCTCCTGTCTCTCTCTCTCCCTCCCTTCTCCCTCTCTCCCCTGTCTCTCTCCCTCTCTCCTCCCTCTCTCCCCTGTCTCTCTCCCTCTCTCCTCCCTCTCTCCCCTATGTCTCTCCCTCTCTCCTCCCTCTCTCTCCCTCTCTCCTCCCTCTCTCCCCTGTCTCTCTCCCCTCTCCTCCCCTCTCTCCCCTCTCCTCCCTCTCTCCCCTGTCTCTCTCCCTCTCTCCTCCCTCTCTCCCTATGTCTCTCCCTCTCTCCTCCCTCTCTCCTCTCTCCTCCCTCTCTCTCCCTCTCTCCCCTGTCTCTCTCCCCCTCTCCTCCCCCTCTCCTCCCCTCTCTCCTCCCCCTCTCCTCCCTCTCTCCCCTATGTCTCTCCCTCTCTCCTCCCTCTCTCCTCTCTCCTCCCTCTCTCTCCCTCTCTCCTCCCTCTCTCCCCTGTCTCTCTCCCCCTCTCCTCCCCCTCTCCTCCCCCTCTCCTCCCCCTCTCCTCCCTCTCTCCCCTGTCTCTCTCTCCCCTATCTCTCTCCCTCTCTCCTGCCTCTCTCCCCTGTCTCTCTCCCTCTCTCCTCCCTCTCTCCCCTGTCTCTCTCCCTCTCTCCTTCCTCTCTCCCCCACGCTCTCTCTATCTCTTCCATATGTCTCATTCCCCTTCTCTCCTCCCTATCTCTCATTCCCCCTCTCTCTCTCTTTCTCTTTCTCTGTCTCTCTGTCTCTTTGCTTCTCTCTCTCTTTCTCTCCGTCTCGTTCAGTCTCTGTGCTTCTCTCTTTCCATGCCATTTAATGTGACTTATTCCATCCACTGATTACACTGAGCTTTCCCACCCAACACTGATCTGGGTTCAGTCAGGGTTCAGTCCTAGACAGAATGGACTCTTGATGAGACTCTTTCCCAGTCTGTTATAACAGATCAGGAGACAGTCAGATATCTGACCTTCTCTGAATGGCTTCTGTGTAATAATCTGTCATCACCTGCTAATATCTGTGATGTTGTACGGACCGTGAAGTGAACAGCAGCTATCTAGAGGTCTTCACATTTTACAGCAGTCAAGCACATTCTAGCAATTTACTACAGTCAAGGTTATCTACACTATAGACAGTATAGTATCAGTGTCTATATACAGACCTATAGCCATGTTAACTCCCCCAGTATATCAGTGTCTATATACAGACCTATAGCCATGTTAACTCCCCAGTATATCAGTGTCTATATACAGACCTATAGCCATGTTAACTCCCCAGTATATCAGTGTCTATATACAGACCTATAGCCATGTTAACTCCCCAGTATATCAGTGTCTATATACAGACCTATAGCCATGTTAACTACCCAGTATATCAGTGTCTATATACAGACCTATAGCCATGTTAACTCCCCCAGTATATCAGTGTCTATATACAGACCTATAGCCATGTTAACTCCCCCAGTATATCAGTGTCTATATACAGACCAATAGCCATGTTAACTCCCCCAGTATATCAGTGTCTATATACAGACCAATAGCCATGTTAACTCCCCCAGTATATCAGTGTCTATATACAGACCTATAGCCATGTTAACTACCCAGTATATCAGTGTCTATATACAGACCTATAGCCATGTTAACTACCCAGTATATCAGTGTCTATATACAGACCTATAGCCATGTTAACTCCCCCAGTATATCAGTGTCTATATACAGACCTATAGCCATGTTAACTCCCCCAGTATATCAGTGTCTATATACAGACCTATAGCCATGTTAACTACCCAGTATATCAGTGTCTATATACAGACCTATAGCCATGTTAACTACCCAGTATATCAGTGTCTATATACAGACCTATAGCCATGTTAACTCCCCCAGTATATCAGTGTCTATATACAGACCTATAGCCATGTTAACTACCCAGTATATCAGTGTCTATATACAGACCTATAGCCATGTTAACTCCCCCAGTATATCAGTGTCTATATACAGACCTATAGCCATGTTAACTACCCAGTATATCAGTGTCTATATACAGACCTATAGCCATGTTAACTCCCCCAGTATATCAGTGTCTATATACAGACCTATAGCCATGTTAACTCCCCAGTATATCAGTGTCTATATACAGACCTATAGCCATGTTAACTCCCCCAGTATATCAGTGTCTATATACAGACCTATAGCCATGTTAACTCCCCAGTATATCAGTGTCTATATACAGACCTATAGCCATGTTAACTACCCAGTATATCAGTGTCTATATACAGACCTATAGCCATGTTAACTCCCCAGTATATCAGTGTCTATATACAGACCTATAGCCATGTTAACTACCCAGTATATCAGTGTCTATATACAGACCTATAGCCATGTTAACTACCCAGTATATCAGTGTCTATATACAGACCTATAGCCATGTTAACTACCCAGTATATCAGTGTCTATATACAGACCTATAGCCATGTTAACTACCCAGTATATCAGTGTCTATATACAGACCTATAGCCATGTTAACTACCCCAGTATATCAGTGTCTATATACAGACCTATAGCCATGTTAACTACCCAGTATATCAGTGTCTATATACAGACCTATAGCCATGTTAACTCCCCCAGTATATCAGTGTCTATATACAGACCTATAGCCATGTTAACTACCCAGTATATCAGTGTCTATATACAGACCTATAGCCATGTTAACTCCCCAGTATATCAGTGTCTATATACAGACCTATAGCCATGTTAACTACCCAGTATATCAGTGTCTATATACAGACCTATAGCCATGTTAACTACCCAGTATATCAGTGTCTATATACAGACCTATAGCCATGTTAACTCCCCCAGTATATCAGTGTCTATATACAGACCTATAGCCATGTTAACTCCCCAGTATATCAGTGTCTATATACAGACCTATAGCCATGTTAACTCCCCCAGTATATCAGTGTCCTATATACAGACCTATAGCCATGTTAACTACCCAGTATATCAGTGTCTATATACAGACCTATAGCCATGTTAACTACCCAGTATATCAGTGTCTATATACAGACCTATAGCCATGTTAACTACCCAGTATATCAGTGTCTATATACAGACCTATAGCCATGTTAACTCCCCCAGTATATCAGTGTCTATATACAGACCTATAGCCATGTTAACTACCCAGTATATCAGTGTCTATATACAGACCTATAGCCATGTTAACTACCCAGTATATCAGTGTCTATATACAGACCTATAGCCATGTTAACTCCCCAGTATATCAGTGTCTATATACAGACCTATAGCCATGTTAACTCCCCAGTATATCAGTGTCTATATACAGACCTATAGCCATGTTAACTCCCCCAGTATATCAGTGTCTATATACAGACCTATAGCCATGTTAACTCCCCCAGTATATCAGTGTCTATATACAGACCTATAGCCATGTTAACTCCCTATGCTCTGCTCTGTATACAACTCTGAGAACATTCTCCTTTATTAAACCTTTATTTATCCAAGTTTGTCTCATTGAGATATAATATCTCTTTAGCAAGAGAAACCTCTTATCAAGCTTCCAGGAAACACTATTCCTACGGTATGTAAACAGCCATGGCTGTTAGCTATCAGGCTTTAAAGGTCATTGGTAAGAGGGCTCTCAGGAATTAGGAATCCTAGACTCTTATTGGGACACAAAGCCTCTCTGTTGTGTTGGAGATGGGCACGTCACAGACAGTTGAGATGGTCATGGACAGTGATGCTGGTGATGTGTACTTCACCCTCTGTTAGGATGGCCATTTCACAGTTTTTGACTGTTCGAGTACTCGCATGATTTTATTTTTTCAAGCAACAACAAAGTACTGAATAGTTCATTTTTTTACCTCTTTTTCTCCCCAATTTCCTGGTATCCAATTGGTAGTTACAGTCTTGTCTCATCGCCGCAACTTCCGTACGGAGTCCGGAGAGGTGAAGGTCGAGAGCCGTGTGTCCTCCGAAACACGACCCAGCCAAGCCGCACTGCTTCTTGACCCAATGCCCACTTAACCGTGAAGCCAGCCGCACCAATGTGTCGGAGGAAACACCGTACACCTGGCAACCGTGTCAGCGTGCACTGCGCCCGGCCCGCCACAGGAGTCGCTAGAGCGCGATTGGACAAGGACTTCCCTACCGGCCAAACCCTCCCCTAAACCGGACCACGCTGGGCCAATTGTGCGCCGCCCTCATGGGTCTCCCGGTCGCGGCCGGCTGCGACAGAGCCTGGACTCGAGCCCAGAATCTCTAGTGGCACAGCTAGCACTGTGATGCAGAGCCTTAGACCACTGCCCCACTCGGGAGGCCTAGTTTTTTAGTTTTTAATACATTTGCAAACATTTCTAAAAACCTGTTTTTGCTTTGTCATTATGGGGTTTTATGTGTAGATTGATGAGGAGAGAAAAAAAACGATTTGATCAATTTTACAATAATGCTGTAACGTAACAAAATGTGGAAAAAGTCAAAGGGTCTGAGTACTTCCTGAATGCACTGTATATGAAACTATAACACCTATGTTACTGTTTGAAAAGAGAAGTATGAATGAAGTACAGAAATTAATGCGGAACAATGTGCAGAAGTGCCAGTGTTTATATAGTATAAACCAGTTACCTACATCTGATCTGGGTAATATTGGTTCTGTTATGTGTTGTATAGTATAAACCAGTTACCTACATCTGATCTGGGTAATATTGGTTCTGTTATGTGTTTATATAGTATAAACCAGTCACCTACATCTGATCTGGGTGATATTGGTTCTGTTATGTGTTGTATAGTATAAACCAGTTACCTACATCTGATCTGGGTGATATTGGTTCTGTTATGTGTTTATATAGTATAAACCAGTTACCTACATCTGATCTGGGTAATATTGGTTCTGTTATGTGTTGTATAGTATAAACCAGTTACCTACATCTGATCTGGGTGATATTGGTTCTGTTATGTGTTTATATAGTATAAACCAGTTACCTACATCTGATCTGGGTGATATTGGTTCTGTTATGTGTTTATATAGTATAAACCAGTTACCTACATCTGATCTGGGTAATATTGGTTCTGTTATGTGTTGTATAGTATAAACCAGTTACCTACATCTGATCTGGGTGATATTGGTTCTGTTATGTGTTTATATAGTATAAACCAGTTACCTACATCTGATCTGGGTGATATTGGTTCTGTTATGTGTTTATATAGTATAAACCAGTTACCTACATCTGATCTGGGTGATATTGGTTCTGTTATGTGTTTATATAGTATAAACCAGTCCCCTACATCTGATCTGGGTGATATTGGTTCTGTTATGTGTTTATATAGTATAAACCAGTCACCTACATCTGATCTGGGTGATATTGGTTCTGTTATGTGTTTATATAGTATAAACCAGTCACCTACATCTGATCTGGGTGATATTGGTTCTGTTATGTGTTTATATAGTATAAACCAGTTACCTACATCTGATCTGGGTGATATTGGTTCTGTTATGTGTTTATATAGTATAAACCAGTCCCCTACATCTGATCTGGGTGATATTGGTTCTGTTATGTGTTGTATAGTATAAACCAGTTACCTACATCTGATCTGAGTGATATTGGTTCTGTTATGTGTTGTATAGTATAAACCAGTTACCTACATCTGATCTGGGTGATATTGGTTCTGTTATGTGTTTATATAGTATAAACCAGTCACCTACATCTGATCTGAGTGATATTGGTTCTGTTATGTGTTGTATAGTATAAACCAGTTACCTACATCTGATCTGAGTGATATTGGTTCTGTTATGTGTTGTATAGTATAAACCAGTTACCTACATCTGATCTGGGTGATATTGGTTCTGTTATGTGTTTATATAGTATAAACCAGTCACCTACATCTGATCTGAGTGATATTGGTTCTGTTATGTGTTTATATAGTATAAACCAGTTACCTACATCTGATCTGGGTGATATTGGTTCTGTTATGTGTTTATATAGTATAAACCAGTTACCTACATCTGATCTGGGTGATATTGGTTCTGTTATGTGTTTATATAGTATAAACCAGTTACCTACATCTGATCTGGGTGATATTGGTTCTGTTATGTGTTTATATAGTATAAACCAGTTACCTACATCTGATCTGGGTGATATTGGTTCTGTTATGTGTTGTATAGTATAAACCAGTCACCTACATCTGATCTGGGTGATATTGGTTCTGTTATGTGTTGTATAGTATAAACCAGTTACCTACATCTGATCTGGGTGATATTGGTTCTGTTATGTGTTGTATAGTATAAACCAGTTACCTACATCTGATCTGGGTGATATTGGTTCTGTTATGTGTTGTATAGTATAAACCAGTCACCTACATCTGATCTGGGTGATATTGGTTCTGTTATGTGTTGTATAGTATAAACCAGTTACCTACATCTGATCTGGGTGATATTGGTTCTGTTATGTGTTTATATAGTATAAACCAGTTACCTACATCTGATCTGGGTGATATTGGTTCTGTTATGTGTTGTATAGTATAAACCAGTTACCTACATCTGATCTGGGTGATATTGGTTCTGTTATGTGTTGTATAGTATAAACCAGTTACCTACATCTGATCTGGGTGATATTGGTTCTGTTATGTGTTGTATAGTATAAACCAGTCACCTACATCTGATCTGGGTAATATTGGTTCTGTTATGTGTTGTATAGTATAAACCAGTCACCTACATCTGATCTGGGTGATATTGGTTCTGTTATCTGTTGTATAGTATAAACCAGTCACCTACATCTGATCTGAGTGATATTGGTTCTGTTATGTGTTGTATAGTATAAACCAGTCACCTACATCTGATCTGGGTAATATTGGTTCTGTTATGTGTTGTATAGTATAAACCAGTCACCTACATCTGATCTGGGTAATATTGGTTCTGTTATGTGTTGTATAGTATAAACCAGTCACCTACATCTGATCTGGGTAATATTGGTTCTGTTATGTGTTGTATAGTATAAACCAGTCACCTACATCTGATCTGGGTAATATTGGTTCTGTTATGTGTTGTATAGTATAAACCAGTCACCTACATCTGATCTGGGTAATATTGGTTCTGTTATGTGTTGTATAGTATAAACCAGTCACCTACATCTGATCTGGATAATATTGGTTCTGTTATGTGTTGTATAGTATAAACCAGTCACCTACATCTGATCTGGGTGATATTGGTTCTGTTATGTGTTTATATAGTATAAACCAGTCCCCTACATCTGATCTGAGTGATATTGGTTCTGTTATGTGTTGTATAGTATAAACCAGTCACCTACATCTGATCTGAGTGATATTGGTTCTGTTATGTGTTGTATAGTATAAACCAGTCACCTACATCTGATCTGGGTGATATTGGTTCTGTTATGTGTTGTATAGTATAAACCAGTCACCTACATCTGATCTGGGTGATATTGGTTCTGTTATGTGTTGTATAGTATAAACCAGTCACCTACATCTGATCTGGGTGATATTGGTTCTGTTATGTGTTGTATAGTATAAACCAGTCACCTACATCTGATCTGGGTGATATTGGTTCTGTTATGTCTTGTATAGTATAAACCAGTCCCCTACATCTGATCTGAGTGATATTGGTTCTGTTATGTGTTGTATAGTATAAACCAGTCACCTACATCTGATCTGAGTGATATTGGTTCTGTTATGTGTTGTATAGTATAAACCAGTCACCTACATCTGATCTGGGTGATATTGGTTCTGTTATGTGTTGTATAGTATAAACCAGTCACCTACATCTGATCTGGGTGATATTGGTTCTGTTATGTGTTGTATAGTATAAACCAGTCACCTACATCTGATCTGGGTGATATTGGTTCTGTTATGTGTTGTATAGTATAAACCAGTCACCTACATCTGATCTGGGTGATATTGGTTCTGTTATGTCTTGTATAGTATAAACCAGTCACCTACATCTGATCTGAGTGATATTGGTTCTGTTATGTGTTGTATAGTATAAACCAGTCACCTACATCTGATCTGGGTGATATTGGTTCTGTTATGTCTTGTATAGTTGTCACTTGGCCTGAGACATGGCTGTAGACTCCTATAGACAACAACCTTACATCCTGAGGAGCCATGTCTCACTAGCTTTCTGCTGTCATAACAATGCTATCCTGAACCTGGTAGCCTGTTAAACTGTAAACCTGTGTACTGAATCAGACTTGTAGTGGTGTTGTTGTCCTGTGTCTGTGTGACAGGAAGCTGATGAAGAAGCTGAGTATGGAGCCTCCAGAGAGGATCACCAGCCTACAGACTCTATGGGACAACCACAAAGTAGCAGAACCAGGACCGTGTGGTGAATACAATACCATATTCACTGTGTGCGTGCGTGCGTGCGTGCGTGTGTGTGTGTGTGTGCGTGCGTGCCCGCATATCGCTACATTGACTCTCCGCTCTCTCTCTCTTTCCTCTCTCTTTCCACTGTCTGTCTCTGTCTCTCTCTGTCTATCTCTCTGTCTCTGTGTCTCTGTCTATCTCTCTGTCTCTGTCTCTGTCTCTGTCTCTCTCTCTCTGTTTCTCTGTCTGGCTTTCTCTCTGTCGCTCTCTCGTCTGTCTGTCTGTCTCTCTCCGTCTCTGTCTTTCTCTGTCTGTCTGTCTCTCTCTCTCCCCCCTCTCTCCCCCCTCTCTCCCCCCTCTCTCTCTCTCTCCAGGTGGTTTCTCTCAGATGTACAGATGTGTGTGTGACTGGCTGGGTCTGCCCTACAGAGAGGAAGTTCAATGGGTCAGTATCCTCTTGGCTAACGTAGATACTTCACAAATTATTTATGACAAAATTAATTATTACTATCAGGTGTATTTGAACATTTCCTATGTTAAAGTCACCATTGCAGTGGTGAAACAGCAACCCAGACAACATCTATCACATTACATTTGAACAATAAATCCTTTGTGAATTCTTTGTTT
Source organism: Salmo trutta (assembly GCF_901001165.1). Lineage (NCBI taxonomy): Eukaryota > Metazoa > Chordata > Actinopteri > Salmoniformes > Salmonidae > Salmo > Salmo trutta. The sequence continues at coordinate 24,527 of NW_021822705.1, forward strand.
CCATGTTGTCTTGTCGGTTCAATAGAACATGTAGCCCTGGTACTGTAGGTTCTAGAATCACTATGACAGCGATGACACACCTACTCTAACAGTCACTTCCTGTCTAATCACATCAGAGTTTATTGGTAGCATACACAGATTTGTAGATGTTATTCTTCTGTTTCCAGCTCCAACAGAGCAGTAATATACAGTACACACCTATCACACTTAACAGGATATAGACACACCGTCTGTTGCATAAAATGTGATTAGAAATAGTTTGTTAATTCTTCATTTTGATGTGCTTGATTCCATTTAACGTAGCTATTTGATTACTATGACAGTGGTGAGAAGGAAGCTCACAGTCTGTTTCCTGTCACGTCTTCTAGGATGTTGACACCATCTATCTGACTCAAGACACACGGGATCTCAGCCTGCAGGACTTCAGTCATCTGGAGAATAGGTGAGTCACTAGGTTCAAGACACACGGGATCTCAGCCTGCAGGACTTCAGTCATCTGGAGAATAGGTGAGTCACTAGGTTCAAGACACACGGGATCTCAGCCTGCAGGACTTCAGTCATCTGGAGAATAGGTGAGTCACTAGGTTCAAGACACATGGGATCTCAGCCTGCAGGACTTCAGTCATCTGGAGAATAGGTGAGTCACTAGGTTCAAGACACACGGGATCTCAGCCTGCAGGACTTCAGTCACCTGGAGAATAGGTGAGTCACTAGGTTCAAGACACACGGGATCTCAGCCTGCAGGACTTCAGTCACCTGGAGAATAGGTGAGTCACTAGGTTCAAGACACACGGGATCTCAGCCTGCAGGACTTCAGTCATCTGGAGAATAGGTGAGTCACTAGGTTCAAGACACACAGGATCTCAGCCTGCAGGACTTCAGTCATCTGGAGAATGGGTGAGTCACTAGGTTCAAGAAACACGGGATCTCAGCCCTCAGGACTTCAGTCATCTGGAGAATAGGTGAGTCACTAGGTTGTATCTCATACACTGTAGTACTCTATCATGGCAGCTACTGAACAGTAATACAGTAATACACTTTGTCATATTTTCTAACATTAATGTTAAAGGGGAAATCCGCAGTAACAAAGCAATAACAAAGAGTTGTCCCACTACTGTTTCGGTAAAAAGCTGAGGGATGTGGCTAAAGTGACCAGTCTCAGATGAATGGACAGCTCTGGGTGGAAGGACAGACCATCCATAATATACACTGGTTGTTTGCATTAACTTTGTTCACAAACAATCGAGTAAAACACACTTATATTTTGCGTTCTGATGGGTACGACAGTTGATGAGGCATTTATAAATTATATTCTTCAAGAATCAATGAGTACGTATCATTCATTTATAAATGATATTCTTCTAGAATCAATGGGTACGTATCGTTCATTTATAAATTATATTCTAGAATCAATGGGTACGTATCATTCATTTATAAATGATATTCTTCTAGAATCAATGGGTACGTATCGTTCATTTATAAATTATATTCTAGAATCAATGGGTACGTATCGTTCATTTATAAATTATGTTCTAGAATCAATGGGTACGTATCGTTCATTTATAAATTATATTCTAGAATCAATGGGTACGTATCGTTCATTTATAAATGATATTCTTCTAGAATCAATGGGTACGTATCGTTCATTTATAAATGATATTCTTCTAGAATCAATGGGTACGTATCGTTCATTTATAAATTATATTCTAGAATCAATGGGTACGTATCGTTCATTTATAAATTATATTCTAGAATCAATGGGTACGTATCGTTCATTTATAAATTATATTCTAGAATCAATGGGTACGTATCGTTCATTTATAAATTATATTCTAGAATCAATGGGTACGTATCGTTCATATATAAATTATATTCTTCTAGAATCAATGGGTACGTATCGTTCATTTATAAATTATATTCTAGAATCAATGGGTACGTATCGTTCATTTATAAATTATATTCTAGAATCAATGGGTACGTATCGTTCATATATAAATGATATTCTTCTAGAATCAATGGGTACGTATCGTTCATTTATAAATTATATTCTAGAATCAATGGGTACGTATCGTTCATTTATAAATTATATTCTAGAATCAATGGGTACGTATCGTTCATTTATAAATTATATTCTAGAATCAATGGGTACGTATCGTTCATTTATAAATTATATTCTAGAATCAATGGGTACGTATCGTTCATATATAATTATATTCTTCTAGAATCAATGGGTACGTATCGTTCATTTATAAATTATATTCTAGAATCAATGGGTACGTATCGTTCATTTATAAATTATATTCTAGAATCAATGGGTACGTATCGTTCATTTATAAATTATATTCTAGAATCAATGGGTACGTATCGTTCATTTATAAATGATATTCTTCTAGAATCAATGGGTACGTATCGTTCATTTATAAATTATATTCTAGAATCAATGGGTATGTATCGTTCATTTATAAATTATATTCTAGAATCAATGGGTGCGTATCGTTCATTTATAAATTATATTCTAGAATCAATGGGTACGTATCGTTCATTTATAAATTATATTCTAGAATCAATGGGTACGTATCGTTCATTTATAAATTATATTCTAGAATCAATGGGTACGTATCGTTCATTTATAAATTATATTCTAGAATGAATGGGTACGTATCGTTCATTTATAAATTATATTCTAGAATCAATGGGTACGTATCGTTCATTTATAAATTATATTCTAGAATCAATGGGTACGTATCGTTCATTTATAAATTATATTCTTCTAGAATCAATGGGTACGTATCGTTCATTTATAAATGATATTCTTCTAGAATTAATGGGTACGTATCGTTCATTTATAAATTATATTCTAGAATCAATGGGTACGTATCGTTTTTATAAATTATATTCTTCTAGAATCAATGGGTACGTATCGTTCATTTATAAATTATATTCTAGAATCAATGGGTACGTATCGTTCATTTATAAATTATATTCTAGAATCAATGGGTACGTATCGTTCATTTATAAATTATATTCTTCTAGAATCAATGGGTACGTATCGTTCATTTATAAATTATTTTCTAGAATCAATGGGTACGTATCGTTCATTTATAAATTATATTCTAGAATCAATGGGTACGTATCATTCATTTATAAATTATATTCTAGAATGAATGGGTACGTATCGTTCATTTATAAATTATATTCTTCTAGAATCAATGGGTACGTATCGTTCATTTATAAATTATATTCTTCTAGAATCAATGGGTACGTATCGTTCATTTATAAATTATATTCTAGAATCAATGGGTACGTATCGTTCATTTATAAATTATATTCTTCTAGAATCAATGGGTACGTATCGTTCATTTATAAATTATATTCTAGAATCAATGGGTACGTATCGTTTTTATAAATTATATTCTTCTAGAATCAATGGGTATGTATCGTTCATTTATAAATTATATTCTAGAATCAATGGGTACGTATCGTTCATTTATAAATTATATTCTTCTAGAATCAATGGGTACGTATCGTTCATTTATAAATGATATTCTTCTAGAATCAATGGGTACGTATCGTTCATTTATAAATTATATTCTTCTAGAATCAATGGGTACGTATCGTTCATTTATAAATTATATTCTTCTAGAATCAATGGGTACGTATCGTTCATTTATAAATTATATTCTAGAATCAATGGGTACGTATCGTTCATTAATAAATTAATTTCTAGAATCAATGGGTACGTATCGTTCATTTATAAATTATATTCTAGAATCAATGGGTACGTATCGTTCATTTATAAATTATATTCTAGAATCAATGGGTACGTATCGTTCATTTATAAATTATATTCTTCTAGAATCAATGGGTACGTATCGTTCATTTATAAATTATATTCTAGAATCAATGGGTACGTATCGTTCATTTATAAATTATATTCTAGAATCAATGGGTACGTATCGTTCATTTATAAATTATATTCTTCTAGAATCAATGGGTACGTATCGTTCATTTATAAATTATATTCTTCTAGAATCAATGGGTACGTATCGTTCATTTATAAATTATATTCTAGAATGAATGGGTACGTATCGTTCATTTATAAATTATTTTCTAGAATCAATGGGTACGTATCGTTCATTTATAAATTATATTCTAGAATCAATGGGTACGTATCGTTCATTTATAAATCTATATTCTAGAATCAATGGGTAGTATCGTCATTTATAATAATTATATTCTTCTAGAATCACTGGGTCACGTATCGTTCATTTATAAATTATATCTTCTCGAATCAATGGGTACGTATCGTTCCTTTCTAAATTATATTCTCTGAATCAATGGGTACGTATCGTTCATTTCTAAATTATATTCTAGAATCAATGGGTAGTATCGTTCATTTCTAAATATATTCTAGAATCAATGGGTACGTATCGTTCATTTATAAATATATTCTAGAATCAATGGGTACGTATCGTTCATTTATCAATCTATATTCTTCTAGAATCAATGGGTACGTATCGTTCATTTATAAATTATATTCTAGAATTCAATGGGTACGTATCGTTCATTTATAAATATATTCTTCTAGAATCAATGGGTACGTATCGTCTCATTTTTAAATTATATTCTTCTAGAATCAATGGGACGTATCGTTCATTTATAAATTATATTCTAGAATCAATGGGTACGTATCGTTCATTTATAAATTATATTCTAGAATCAATGGGTACGTATCGTTCATTTATAAATTATATTCTAGAATCAATGGGTACGTATCGTTCATTTATAAATTATATTCTTCTAGAATCAATGGGTACGTATCGTTCATTTATAAATTATATTCTAGAATCAATGGGTACGTATCGTTCATTTATAAATTATATTCTAGAATCAATGGGTACGTATCGTTCATTTATAAATTATATTCTAGAATCAATGGGTACGTATCGTTCATTTATAAATTATATTCTTCTAGAATCAATGGGTACGTATCGTTCATTTATAAATTATATTCTAGAATCAATGGGTACGTATCGTTCATTTCTAAATTATATTCTAGAATCAATGGGTACGTATCGTTCATTTATAAATTATATTCTTCTAGAATCAATGGGTACGTATCGTTCATTTATAAATTATATTCTAGAATCAATGGGTATGTATCGTTCATTTATAAATTATATTCTTCTAGAATCAATGGGTACGTATCGTTCATTTATAAATTATATTCTAGAATCAATGGGTACGTATCGTTCATTTATAAATTATATTCTAGAATCAATGGGTACGTATCGTTCATTTAGAAATTATATTCTAGAATCAATGGGTACGTATCGTTCATTTATAAATTATATTCTTCTAGAATCAATGGGTATGTATCGTTCATTTATAAATTATATTCTTCTAGAATCAATGGGTACGTATCGTTCATTTATAAATTATATTCTAGAATCAATGGGTACCTATCGTTCATTTGTAAATTATATTCTAGACTCAATGGTACGTATCGTTCATTTATAAATTATATTCTAGAATCAATGGGTACGTATCGTTCATTTAGTAAATTATATTCTAGAATCAATGGGTACGTATCGTTCATTTATAAATTATATTCTAGAATCAATGGGTACGTATCGTTATTTATAAATTATATTCTTCTAGAATCAATGGGTACGTATCGTTTATAATTATTTCTTCTAGAATCAATGGGTACGTATCGTTCATTTATAAATTATATTCTAGAATCAATGGGTACGTATCGTTCATTTATAAATTATTATTCTAGAATCAATGGGTACGTATCGTTCATTTATAAATTATATTCTAGAATCAATGGGTACGTATCGTTCATTTATAAATTATATTCTAGAATCAATGGGTACGTATCGTTCATTTATAAATTATATTCTAGAATCAATGGGTACGTATCGTTCATTTATAAATTATATTCTAGAATCAATGGGTACGTATCGTTCATTTATAAATTATATTCTAGAATCAATGGGTACGTATCGTTCATTTATAAATTATATTCTAGAATCAATGGGTACGTATCGTTCATTTATAAATTATATTCTTCTAGAATCAATGGGTACGTATCGTTCATTTATAAATTATATCTTCTAGAATCAATGGGTACGTATCGTTCATTTATAAATTATATTCTAGAATCAATGGGTACGTATCGTTCATTTATAAATTATATTCTAGAATCAATGGGTACGTATCGTTCATTTATATATCTTCTAGAATCAATGGGTATAGTATCGTTTCATTTATAAATTATATTCTTCTAGAATCAATGGGTACGTATCGTTCATTTATAAATTATATTCTTCTAGAATCAATGGGTACGTATCGTTCATTTATAAATTATATTCTAGAATCAATGGGTAGTATCGTTCATTTATAAATTATATTCTAGAATCAATGGGTACGTATCGTCATTTATAAATTATATTCTTCTAGAATCAATGGGTACGTATCGTTCATTTATAAATTATATTTCTAGAATCAATGGGTACGTATCGTCATTTAATATTATATTCTAGAATCAAGGTGTGACGTATCGTTCATTCTTAATTATATCTAGAATCAATGGGTACGTATCGTTCATTTATAAATTATATTCTAGAATCAATGGGTACGTATCGTTCATTTATAAATTATATTCTAGAATCAATGGGTACGTATCGTTCATTTATAAATTATATTCTAGAATCCAATGGGTACGTATCGTTCATTTATAAATTATATTTCTAGAATCAATGGGTACGTATCGTTCATTTATAATTATATTCCTTCTAGAATCAATGGGTACGTATCGTTCATTTATCAATTATATTCTAGAATCACTGGGTACGTATCGTTCATTTTAAATATATCTAGAATCAATGGGTACGTATCGTTCATTTATAAATTATATTCTTCTAGAATCAATGGGTACGTATCGTTCATTTATAAATTATATTCTAGAATCAATGGGTACGTATCGTTCATTTATAAATTATATTCTAGAATCAATGGGTACGTATCGTTCATTAAAATTATATTCTTCTAGAATCAATGGGTACGTATCGTTCATTTATAAATTATATTCTAGAATCAATGGGTACGTATCGTTCATTTATAAATTATATTCTTCTAGAATCAATGGGTACGTATCGTTCATTTTTAAATTATATTCTTCTAGAATCAATGGGTACGTATCGTTCATTTATAAATTATATTCTAGAATCAATGGGTACGTATCGTTCATTTATAAATTATATTCTAGAATCAATGGGTACGTATCGTTCATTATAAATTATATTCTTCTAGAATCAATGGGTACGTATCGTTCATTTATAAATTATATTCTAGAATCAATGGGTACGTATCGTTCATTTATAAATTATATTCTTAGAATCAATGGGTACGTATCGTCATTTATAAATTATATTCTAGAATCAATGGGTACGTATCGTTCATTTATAAATTATATTCTAGAATCAATGGGTACGTATCGTTCATTTATAAATTATATTTCTAGAATCCATGGGTACGTATCGTTCATTTATAAATTATATTCTAGAATCAATGGGTACGTATCGTTCATTTATCAATTATATTCTAGAATCAATGGGTACGTATCGTTCATTTATAATTATATTCTAGAATCAATGGGGTACGTATCGTTCATTTATAAATTATATTCGGTCTACAATCAATGGGTACGTATCGTTCATTTATAAATTATATTCTAGAATCAATGGGTACGTATCGTTCATTTATAAATTATATTCTAGAATCAATGGGTACGTATCGTTCATTTATAAATTATATTCTAGAATCAATGGGTACGTATCGTTCATTTATAAATTATATTCTTCTAGAATCAATGGGTACGTATCGTTCATTTCTAAATTATATTCTAGAATCAATGGGTACGTATCGTTCATTTATAAATTATATTCTTCTAGAATCAATGGGTACGTATCGTTCATTTCTAAATTATATTCTAGAATCAATGGGTACGTATCGTTCATTTATAAATTATATTCTTCTAGAATCAATGGGTACGTATCGTTCATTTATAAATTATATTCTAGAATCAATGGGTATGTATCGTTCATTTATAAATTATATTCTTCTAGAATCAATGGGTACGTATCGTTCATTTATAAATTATATTCTAGAATCAATGGGTACGTATCGTTCATTTATAAATTATATTCTGGAATCAATGGGTACTTATCGTTCATTTATAAATTATATTCTAGAATCAATGCATACGTATCGTTCATTTATAAATTATATTCTTCTAGAATCAATGGGTACGTATCGTTTTTATAAATTATATTCTTCTAGAATCAATGTGTACGTATCGTTCATTTATAAATTATATTCTAGAAATCAATGGGTACGTATCGTTCATTTATAAATTCATATTATAGAATCAATGGGTAAGTATCGTCATTTATAAATTTAGATCGTCTAGAATCAATTGGGTACGTATCGTGTCATGTATAAATTAGATAGTTCTTCTAGAAATCAATGGGTACGTATCGTTCTTTATAAATTATATCTTCTAGAATCAATGGGTACGTATCGTCATTTATAAATTATATTCTTCCTAGAATCAATGGGTACGTATCGTTCATTTTATAAATTATTCTTCTAGAATCAAGTGGGTACGTATCGTTCATTTATAAATTATATTCTTCCTAGAATCAATGGGTACGTATCGTTCATTTATAAATTATATTCTAGAATCAATGGGTACGTATTGTTCATTTATAAATTATATTCTAGAATCAATGGGTACGTATCGTTCATATATAAATTATATTCTAGAATCAATGGGTACGTATCGTTCATTTTTAAGTCCAAAAATGTATGTAGCAACTGCAGATTGTCCCTTTAACTTTGTAACGTTTTACTTTGTAATTAACTTCTTATGCAGTATATCTCATATTATAATGGTTGTTTATTGGAAATAAAAAATGCCTTTACGTTGTTATTAGTTTCCTGATATGGGTTTACTGAAGCAGCCTTCATCCATTCTCCCAAGGTGATGGATATTTTCTCTGTGTCCCTGGCAGGGATCTAGTGGCTATAATAGCAGTATTGGAGTACAACCAATGGTTCACAAAGCTCTCCACAAAGGATTGTAAACTGGTGAGTTAAACTGAGCCTTCGTACCCCCACTCAGTCTGCCTCTCTCTCTCTCTCTCTCTCTCTCTCTCTACCTCTACCTCTACCTCTCTCTCTCTCTCTCTACCTCTCCACCTCTCTCTCTCTCTCTCTCTCTCTCTCTCTCTCTACCTCTCTCTCTCTCTCTCTCTCTCTCTCTTTCTGTCTGCATCTGTCCCCTCCCTTTCCTCATCTGTCTGTCTTTCTCTCCCTCCCCCACGGCAGAACAGTCTAGTGTTTCTCTGTGATAAGACTGTTTATTCCACAAAGACAATGGGTATCAATTACACCGTGTCAGTCCAGTCAGGCCCAAGCATCTCAGACACAATCTGAACATCCTCTCCTCCTAGTCTTGTCAACTATCACACAGTTACATCATGGAGGACACACACACACACACACACACACACACACACACACACACACACAAAGCAGACCAAAAGGCTTTGTGGGGGTAATTAGACTCCGTATGTTAATGTCCTGTATTGACTATGGAGAGAGAGATTAATGTTTATTTATTTTCCCTTTTGTACTTGAACTATTTGCACATCATTACAACACTGTATATAGACATATGACATTTAAAATGTCTCTATTCATTTGGAACTTTAGTGAGTGTAATGTTTACTGTTCATTTTTATTGTTTTTCACTTTTGTTTGTCTATTTCACTTGCTGTGGCAATGTAAATAAAGCCCCTTAAATTGAGAGAGAGGTAGAGAGAGGTAGAGAGAGAGGTAGAGAGAGAGGTAGGTAGAGAGAGGTAGGTAGAGAGAGAGGTAGGTAGAGAGAGAGGTAGGTAGAGAGAGGTAGGTAGAGAGAGAGGTAGGTAAAGGTAGGTAGAGAGAGGTAGGTAGAGAGAGAGGTAGGTAGAGAGAGAGGTAGGTAGAGAGAGAGGTAGGTAAAGGTAGGTAGAGAGAGGTAGGTAGAGAGAGAGGTAGGTAGAGAGAGAGGTAGGTAGAGAGAGGTAGGTAGAGAGAGGTAGGTAGAGAGAGAGGTAGGTAAAGGTAGGTAGAGAGAGGTAGGTAGAGAGAGGTAGGTAGAGAGAGAGGTAGGTAGAGAGAGAGGTAGGTAGAGAGAGGTAGGTAGAGAGAGGTAGGTAGAGAGAGGTAGGTAGAGAGAGAGGTAGGTAGAGAGAGAGGTAGGTAGAGAGAGAGTAGGTAGAGAGAGAGGTAGTTAGAGAGAGAGAGGGTAGAGAGAGGTAGAGAGAGAGAGTAGAGAGAGAGAGGTAGAGAGAGAGAGGTAGAGAGAGAGAGGTAGAGAGAGAGAGGGTAGGTAGAGAGAGAGGCGTAGGTAGAGAGAAAGAGATAGGGGTAGGTAGAGAGAGAGGTAGAGAGAGAGAGGTAGAGAGAGAGGTAGAGAGAGAGAGGTAGAGAGAGAGGGGTAGGTAGAGAGGGGTAGGTAGAGCGAGAGAGATAGAGAGAGGTAGGTCGAGAGAGAGGTAGGTAGGTAGAGAGAGGTAGAGAGAGAGGTAGAGAGAGAGATAGAGAGAGAGATAGAGGTAGAGAGAGGTAGAGAGAGAGGTTAAGAGAGAGGTAGAGAGAGAGGTAGAGAGAGAGGTAGAGAGAGAGGTAGAGAGAGAGAGAGAGAGTAGAGAGAGAGGTAGAGAGAGAGGTAGAGAGAGAGGTAGAGAGAGGTAGAGAGAGAGGTAGAGAGAGAGGTAGAGAGAGAGAGAGAGGTAGAGAGAGGTAGAGAGAGAGGTAGAGAGAGAGATAGAGAGAGAGTTAGAGAGAGAGGTAGAGAGTTAGAGAGAGAGGTAGAGAGAGAGGTAGAGAGATAGAGAGAGAGGTAGAGAGATAGAGAGAGAGGTAGAGAGAGAGGTAGAGAGATAGAGAGAGAGGTAGAGAGAGAGGTAGAGAGAGAGGTAGAGAGAGAGATAGAGAGAGAGGTAGAGAGAGAGGTAGAGAGAGAGGTAGAGAGAGAGATAGAGAGAGAGGTAGAGAGAGAGGTAGAGAGAGAGATAGATAGAGAGATAGAGAGAGAGGTAGAGAGAGAGGTAGAGAGAGAGGTAGAGAGAGAGGTAGAGAGAAAGGTAGAGAGGTAGAGAGAGAGAGAGAGAGAGAGAGGTAGAGAGAGAGAGGTAGAGAGGTAGAGAGAGAGAGAGAGGAGAGAGAGGTAGAGAGAGAGGTAGAGAGAGAGATAGAGAGAGAGGTAGAGAGAGAGGTAGAGAGAGAGAGAGAGGTAGAGAGAGAGGTAGAGAGAGAGGTAGAGAGAGGTAGAGAGAGAGGTAGAGAGAGGGGTGAACCCCTCAGCCCGGTAGCTTTGTTTGAGAGCTAAGTTGCCATAGAAACCAGCGCAGGTGTTTTGGGATGCTGAAGCTCCTGTTTTGACTGGGATGTGATGCATGTGTCTGCTAGTCTGGGACAGGAAAGCATTCATCAGGCTCCTCTGGACCTAATGGCCTTGTTGGTTGGAAGGTTGTGATTTCGATTCCTCTGCATTCCAAAATACCTTAGCATTAAGGAGCTAGATTGGGGGTAAGACCCTGCTATAGACTAGTGTCCTGTCCAGGAGGTGTACTGGTACATCAAGCTGTCTCACTACAGTAACAGGAGATAGACTAGTGTCCTGTCCAGGGGGTGTACTGGTACATCAAGCTGTCTCACTACAGAAACAGGAGATAGACTAGTGTCCTGTCCAGGGGGTGTACTGGTACATCAAGCTGCCTCACTACAGTAACAGGAGATAGACTAGTGTCCTGTCCAGGGGGTGTACTGGTACATCAAGCTGTCTCACTACAGTAACAGGAGATAGACTAGTGTCCTGTCCAGGGGGTGTACTGTACATCAAGCTGTCTCACTACAGAAACAGGAGATAGACTAGTGTCCTGTCCAGGAGGTGTACTGGTACATCAAGCTGTCTCACTACAGAAACAGGAGATAGACTAGTGTCCTGTCCAGGAGGTGTACTGGTACATCAAGCTGTCTCACTACAGTAACAGGAGATAGACTAGTGTCCTGTCCAGGGGGTGTACTGGTACATCAAGCTGTCTCACTACAGAAACAAGAGATAGACTAGTGTCCTGTCCAGGGGGTGTACTGGTACATCAAGCTGTCTCACTACAGTAACAGGAGATAGACTAGTGTCCTGTCCAGGAGGTGTACTGGTACATCAAGCTGCCTCACTACAGAAACAGGAGATAGACTAGTGTCCTGTCCAGGAGGTGTACTGGTACATCAAGCTGTCTCACTACAGTAACAGGAGATAGACTAGTGTCCTGTCCAGGGGGTGTACTGGTACATCAAGCCTGCTCATGCTATACAGAAACAGGAGATAGACTCCTGCTTCTTTGAGCTGTTCCGGCTCACACACTGGTTTTCCAAGATGGCGTAGCAGTCGGATGTGTGTTTTGTCTTGTCCCTTCCTGTCCCTTGTAAACATTGTTTTTCCTTGTTTTTAAAAAAAATATATTTTAATATCACTTTCCATCTACGAACTGAATATACTCTCCTGCAACCTGCCTCACCCAATGTGGTACGGATCTGCTATTTTAATACTTAAGAACCAGAACTCCCATCAAAAGCTAGCCAGCTAACCGGCTACCAGCTAACCGGCTACTAGCTAACCGTGGCCCGCTAGCTGTCTAGAGCACATCGGACTGTTAGCTTAAGAGGCCCATCAGACAAATTCTTTGGCCACTATACCTAGTTTGCCAATTGGCCTGGTTTACCACACGGAGCCCTGCTGATCCATCTTCTGAACTGGAACCACAACAGAAGCAAGCCAGCTAACTAGCTAGTAGTCAGCTAGCCACAGCTAGCAGTCATCAGCTACCTCTAGCACGGACAACTTTCGCCAGTCTGCACAGCGCGACTCAAACCAGAGCAAATCGGACTCAATTTTCTCCATATCTCCGGATTCCTACCGCAAGCTCTGAACGTTTTTTCTTTTTTTTCACATGGATCATCGCAGCTAGCTAGCTGCTATCCGGGTGGCCACTCCTGGCTAACGTCCCTGTCCCGAAGCAAGAACCAATTAGCCTGGAGCTAGCCCTGCCAGGCCCTTCTCCCGGCTAGCCAAAGAGGCCCATCAGCCACTCCCTGTTCTACAATACCTATTTTGCCAACTGGCCCGAACCCCCGCCGACCCATCACGACTGGTCCACCGACGTGATTTGCCCGAGGGGGTTTTCTCAACTGGCTCCGCCATCGCGTCGTCCCCTGAATGCCCATCCATTAGCCTGCTAGCCGCGGCCTGCTAGCTGTCCAGAGCACATCGGACTGTTAGCTTAAGAGGCCCATCGGACAAATTCTTTGGCCACCATACCTATTTTGCCAATTGGCCTGGTTTACCACACAGAGCCCTGCTGATTCGTCTGCCGACGTAATAGCACGAGGGGGCCACAACCAACTTGCCCTCCAAATACACCTCTGCTGTTTTCAACCAAGATCTCAGTGATCACTGCCTCGTTGCCTGCATCTGTAATGGGTCTGCGGTCAAACGACCACCCCTCATCACTGTCAAACGCTCCCTAAAACACTTCAGCGAGCAGGCCTTTCTAATCGACCTGGCCGGGGTATCCTGGAAGGATATTTACCTCATCCCGTCAGTAGAGGATGCCTGGTCATTCTTTAAAAATGCCTTCCTCACCATCTTAAATAAGCATGCCCCTTTCAAAAAATGTAGAACCAAGAACAGATGTAGCCCTTGGTTCTCTCCAGACCTGACTGCCGTTGACCAGCACAAAAACATCCTGTGGCGTTCTGCATTAGCATCAAACAGCCCCCGTGATATGCAACTTTTCAGGGAAGTTAGAAACCAATATGCACAGGCAGTTAGGAAAGCTAAGGCTTGCTTTTTCAAGCAGAAATTTGCATCCTGTAGCACAAACTCAAAAAAGTTCTGGGACACTGTAAAGTCCATGGAGAATAAGAGCACCTCCTCCCAGCTGACCACTACACTGAGGCTAGGAAACACTGTCACCACTGATAAATCCACGATAATTGAGAATTTCAATAAGCATTTTTCTACGGCTGGCCATGCTTTCGACCTGACTACCCCTACCGCGGTCAACAGCCCTGCACTCCCCACAGCAACTCGCACAAGCCTCCCCCATTTCTCCTTCACCCAAATCCAGATAGCTGATGTTCTGAAAGACCTGCAAAATCTGGACCACTACAAATTAGCCCGGCTAGACAATCTGGACCCTCTCTTTCTAAAATGATCTGCCGAAATTGTTGCAACCCCTATCACCAGCCTGTTCAACCTCTCTTTCGTATCGTCTGAGATTCCCAAAGATTGGAAAGCTGCCACGGTCATCCCCCTCTTCAAAGGGGGTGACACTCTAGACCCAAACTGCTGTAGACCTATATCTATCCTACCCTGCCTTTCTAAGGTCTTCCAAAGCCAAGTTAACAAACAGATTACCGACCATTTCGAATCCCACCGTACCTTCTCCGCTATGCAATCTGGTTTCAGAGCTGGTCATGGGTGCACCTCAGCCACGCTCAAGGTCCTAAATGATATCATAACCGCCATCGATAAGAGACATTACTGTGCAGCCATATTCATCGATCTTGCCAAGGCTTTCGACTCTGTCAATCACCACATTCTTATTGGCAGACTCAACAGCCTTGGTTTCTCAATTGCCTTGCCTGATTCACCAACTACTTCTCTGTTAGAGTTCAGTGTGTCAAATCGGAGGGATGGTTGTCCGGACCTCTGGCAGTCTCTATGGGGGTGCCACAGGGTTCAATTCTCGGGCCTACTCTCTTCTCTGTATACATCAATGATGTCGCTCTTGCTGCTGGTGATTCTCTGATCCACCTCTATGCAGACGACACCATTCTGTATACTTCTGGCCCTTCTATGGACACTGTGTTAACAACCCTCCAGACGAGCTTCAATGCCATACAACTCTCCTTCCGTGGCCTCCAACTGCTCTTAAATGCAAGTAAACCTAAATGCATGCTCTTCAAACGATCACTGCCCGAACCTGCCCACCTGTCCAGCATCACTACTCTGGATGGCTCCGACTTAGAATATGTGGACAACTACAAATACCTGGGTCTCTGGATAGACTGTAAACTCTCCTTCCAGACTCACATTATGCATCTCCAGTCCAAAATTAAATCTAGAATCGGCTTCCTATTTCGCAACAAAGCATGCTTCACTCATGCTGCCAAACATACCCTCGTAAAACTGACCATCCTACCGATCCTCGACTTTGGCGATGTCATTTACAAAATTGCCTCCAATACCCTACTCAACAAGTTGGATGCAGTCTATCACAGTGCCATCCGTTTTGTCACCAAAGCCCCATATACTACCCACCACTGCGACCTGTACACTCTCATTGGCTGGTCCTCGCTTCATACTCGTCGCCAAACCCACTTGCTCCAGGTCATCTACAAGACCCTGCTAGGTAAAGCCCCGCCTTATCTCAGCTCACTGGTCACCATAGCAGCACCCACCCGTAGCACACGCTCCAACAGGTATATCTCACAAAGCCAATTCCTCCTTTGGCTGCCTTTCCTTCCAGTTCTCTTATGCCAATGACTGTGTGTTTACATACTGTGTGTTAGCATCCCTCACTGTACTTTGTGTTTAAATCCCTCACTGTACTTTGTGTTTACATCCCTCACTGTACTGTGTGTTTACATCCCTCACTGTACTGTGTGTTAGCACTGTCTCTCTGTCTCTCTGTCTCTCTGTTTCTTTCTCTGTCTTTGTCTCTCTCTCTCTCTCTCTCTCTCTCTCTCTCTCTCTCTCTCTCTCTCTCTCTCTCTCTTTCTCTCTCCCTCAGTCCCAGGGAACAACAGTCCTCTGTGCCACCCCGTTTCTCTCTGCCCCTGAAAAGAGAACCATCTTGCCTCACACAATCCCTCTTTGTCTGTCATAATTAGCATGCTGGCCACCAGAAATGGCTCTCGTATGCATGGAATGTCACTTAGTTGTATTAACGCTGGTGTACTGTTATTCTGATCACTCTTTGTCATATGAATGTAAACAGATAAAGAGACTATTGACCTCCCTCTGCTCTGCATAGCTGCACTTTGATTCACTTGATTCACACAAAGGATGGATGACAGAGAGAATCAACAGGCCCTGAACTGAAGGGATATATTTGATTTGATTCACACAAAGGATGGATGACAGAGAGAATCAACATGCCCTGAACTGAAGGGATATATTTGATTTGATTCACTTGATTCACACAAAGGATGGATGGCAGAGAAGAATCAACAGGCTTGAACTGAGGGGATGTATTTGATTTAATTCATTTGATTCCCTCAGAGAATGGATGGGCAGAGAGGAATCAACAGGCCCCACAGAAAGCAGAGAACTGGGTCAGGAGCTCTGTTTTGCAGCAGTGCAGAAGTTGGTTGCTCTCGTTGAATTTTTGATCAATCCTAAATGTAGGTTTCGTCTCCTGGCTCCCTTTTTACAGACCACCCCGTGGTCTCTCTTCTCAATCAGAGCCCTCATTCCAAACCTCTTTCCCTCGTCCCCCTGTGGTGGGGGGGGGGGGGGGGGGTAGATGGTTCCTTACCCTCCCTGACATGCTTGGACAGACAATCACCTCTGCTTTTAGGACGCCCAAAAGAGAGTGGTCTGGCTCACGTTAAGTGGAGTGCTGAAAGCAGAGGGCCGTTGTGGGGGTGGAACCTGTGTCACTATGCCATCAGTGATTGGGTGAAAACTGCAGACTCTGAGATACATCCTCCTACATTGAACAACAGGAAAATGTTCATTGAGTTAACAATCCGTTTCCAAATCAAATAAAATGTATTTATAAAGCCCTTCTTACATCAGCTGATATCTCAAAGTGCTGTACAGAAACCCAGCCTAAAACCCCAAACAGCAAGCAATGCAGGTGTAGAAGCACAGTGGCTAGGAAAAACTCCCTAGAAGGGACAGAACCTAGGAAGAAACCTAGAGAGGAACCAGGCTATGAGGGGTGGCCAGTCCTCTTCTGGCTGTGCCGGGTGGAGATTATAACAGCACATGGCCAAGATGTTCAAATGTTCATAGATAACCAACAGGGTCAAATAATAGTAATCACAGTGGTTGTCGAGATTGCAACAGGTCAGCACCTCAGGACTAAATGTCAGTTGGCTTTTCATAGCCGATCATTCAGAGTATCTCTACCGCTCCTGCTGTCTCTAGAGAGTTGAAAACAGCAGGTCTGGGACAGGTAGCACGTCCGGTGAACAGGTCAGGGTTCCATAGCCGCAGGCAGGATAGTTGAAACTGGAGCAGCAGCATGGCCAGGTGGACTGAGGACAGCAAGGAGTCATCAGGCCAGGTAGTCCTGAGGCATGGTCCTAGGGCTCAGGTCCTCCGAGAGAAAGAAAGAAAGAATTAGAGAGAGCATAATTCACACAGGACACCAGATAAGACAGGAGAAATACTCCAGATAAAACAGACTGACCCTAGCCCCCGACACATAAACTACTGTAGCATAAATACTGGAGGCTGAGACAGGAGGGGTTGGGAGACACTGTGGCCCCGTCCGACTATACCCCCAGACAGGGCCAAACAGGCAGGATATAACCCCACCCACTTTGCCAAAGCACAGCCCCCACACCACTAGAGGGATACCTTCAACCACCAACTTACCATCCTGAGACAAGGCCGAGTATAGCCCACAAAGATCTCCGCCACGGCAGAAACTCAAGTGACGCACCCCTCCTAGGGACGGCATGGAAGAGCACCAGTAAGTCAGTGACTCAGCCCCTGTAATAGGGTTAGAGGCAGAGAATCCCAGTGGAGAGAGGTGAACCGGCCAGGCAGAGACAGCATGGGCGGTTCGTCGCTCCTGTGCCTTTCCGTTCATCTTCACACTCCTGGGCCAGACTA
>NW_021822705.1:47500-135000 GCF_901001165.1 Salmo trutta
TTAACTGGTAGTGTATATATCAGTACTAGTATAGCCCCTCTGAATCTAAAGTATTTGAGATAACCTAGATACCGTTTCCTTTATCTTCAGTTAGTCTCTATGGCACAATACGGTACATACAGCACACTTTAGAATCACTGGACATGAACGACCACAATTTAATTTCATAGCTCAATCTCACTCACTTTCCCTCAGCAGAGAGCTGCTTCTGAGTACCAGTATGGCCCCTCTAAATCTATCACTCAGCAGAGAGCTGCTTCTGAGTACCAGTATGACCCCTTTAAATCTATCACTCAGCAGAGAGCTGCTTCTGAGTACCAGTATGGCCCCTCTAAATCTATCACTCAGCAGAGAGAGCTGCTTCTGAGTACCAGTATGGCCCCTCTAAATCTATCACTCAGCAGAGAGCTGCTTCTGAGTACCAGTATGGCCCCTCTAAATCTATCACTCAGCAGAGAGAGCTGCTTCTGAGTACCAGTATGGCCCCTCTAAATCTATCACTCAGCAGAGAGCTGCTTCTGAGTACTAGTATGGCCCCTTTAAATCTATCACTCAGCAGAGAGCTGCTTCTGAGTACCAGTATGGCCCCTCTAAATCTATCACTCAGCAGAGAGCTGCTTCTGAGTACTAGTATGGCCCCTCTAAATATATCACTCAGCAGAGAGAGCTGCTTCTGAGTACCAGTATGGCCCCTCTAAATCTATCACTCAGCAGAGAGCTGCTTCTGAGTACCAGTATGGTCCCTCTAAATCTATCACTCAGCAGAGAGCTGCTTCTGAGTACCAGTATGGCCCCTCTAAATCTATCACTCAGCAGAGAGCTGCTTCTGAGTACTAGTAAGGCCCCTCTAAATCTATCACTCAGCAGAGAGCTGCTTCTGAGTACCAGTATGGCCCCTCTAAATCTATCACTCAGCAGAGAGAGCTGCTTCTGAGTACCAGTATGGCCCCTCTAAATCTATCACTCAGCAGAGAGCTGCTTCTGAGTACCATTATGGCCCCTCTAAATCTATCACTCAGCAGAGAGCTGCTTCTGAGTACCAGTATGGCCCCTCTAAATCTATCACTCAGCAGAGAGCTGCTTCTGAGTACCAGTATGGCCCCTCTAAATCTATCACTCAGCAGAGAGAGCTGCTTCTGAGTACTAGTATGGCCCCTCTAAATCTATTTAAATTGGAGTCCCTTTGCCCTTGATCAAATATTAAAGTCTTTCAGATTATTGTGAAGTTGAATATCTGAGGTGATTCAGTGAGTTTCTTTTGTCATGTAGCTGACTCATTCCATTGAGAATATTTAATGCATTTGATAGCATTTCCCCGTCGTTCATGATAGTGTCTGTGACTCTCTGTACTGTTGTGTTGTTGAAGTATAGAGGCGTAGAGTTAACAGAATGTTCTGGACTAGAATGGAACTCTTGGAATGTTTCCACTGAACTATGAGAGCAGGTTAAACATCACCTCTAAACCTGTGGTGTCTTTTCAACTCACATCAATTAAAGAGCCGCCAAATATTCTGCGTCTCTCAGATCTTCTAGCAAATTTGTCCTCATGTAACATGTATCGTCAAGAGACAGTTGAGTTGTACAATCTGTCTTTACACAAATGCTAACCGGCCTGCATTAGAATGAACACTGAGTGTTTGTGTGAACAGAACTGTAGTCTTCCTTCCCATGAATCTCCCCGCTGCAGGTCAGGGAAAATGAAGGCAGTGAATTGAAATCCCCGGTCTGTCTGATATCATGGTACTGTATTGCCAAATGACTAAGTGTTGTTTTCCATTCTGCTGTTTTCTCCAGGAATCACCTCCCTGGGAGCACAGTTTGCCAAACTCCCTACGGGACTCAAGCATTTAAACTTTTCCAAAACCTCATTGTCACCCAAAGGTAATGACTGGACTTTCTCACATTCTGGCATTTACATGGAAACTTGTATTCAGCTTCCAGACCATTAACCACAGACAGTTAGTTCTCTGATGTCCACAATCCACAGGGCTGCTTGCTGGGAAATCATTTCCCTTTTTCATGTATGAGAGATATGACAACAATCAGGCTTGCATGACTTATGTTGTTGTTGATATTGTTGTTTATATTGTTGTCTATGTTGTTGTTTGTATTGATGTCTATGTTGTTGTTGATATTGTTGTTGATATTGTTGTTGATATTGTTGTTGATATTGTTGTTTACATTGTTGTCTGTATTGTTGTTAGGTTCAAAGTATTCACCAAAGGTTAAAGCACATTATAAACTGGGTGGTTCCAGCCCTGTATGCTGATTGGCTGAAAGCCATAGTATATTTAAGTAATATATGGCCAATATACAAATCAAATCAAATCAAATGTATTTATATAGCCCTTCGTACATCAGCTGATATCTCAAAGTGCTGTACAGAAACCCAGCCTAAAACCCCAAACAGCAAGCAATGCATGTGAAAGAAGCACGGTGGCTAGGAAAAACTCCCTAGGAAAAACTCCCTAGAAAGGCAAAAACCTAGGAAGAAACCTAGAGAGGAACCAGGCTATGAGGGGTGGCCAGTCCTCTTCTGGCTGTGCCGGGTGGATATTATAACAGAACATGGTCAAGATGTTAAAATGTTCATAAATGACCAGCATGGTCAAATAATCATAGTAGTTGTCGAGGGTGCAACAAGCACGTCCGGTGAACAGGTCAGGGTTCCATAGCCGCAGGCAGAACAGTTGAAACTGGAGCAGCAGCACGGCCAGGTGGACTGGGGACAGCAAGGAGTCATCATGCCGGGTAGTCCTGAGGCATGGTCCTAGGGCTCAGGTCCTCCGAGAGAAAGACAGAAAGAGAGAAAGAGAGAATTAGAGAGAGCATATTTAAATTCACACAGGACACCGGATAAGACAAGAGAAATACTCCAGATGTAACAGACTGACCCTAGACCCCCGACACATAAACTACTGCAGCATAAATACTGGAGGCTGAGACAGGAGGGATCAGAAGACACTGTGGCCCCATCCGATGATACCCCTGGACAGGGCCAAACAGGCAGGATATAACCCCACCCACTTTGCCAAAGCACAGCCCCCACACCACTAGAGGGATATCTACAACCACCAATTTACCGTCCTAAGACAAGGCCGAGTATAGCCCACAAAGATCTCCGCCATGGCACAACCCAAGGGGGGGGCGCCAACCCAGACAGGAAGACCACGTCAGTGATTCAACCCACTCAAGTGACGCACCCCTCCCATGGACGGCATGGAAGAACACCAGTAAGCCAGTGACTCAGCCCCTGTAATAGGGTTAGAGGCAGAGAATCCCAGTGGAAAGAGGGGAACCGGCAAGGCAGAGACAGCAAGGGCGGTTCGTTGCTCCAGCCTTTCCGTTCACCTTCACACTCCTGGGCCAGACTATACTTAATCATAGGACCTACTGAAGAGATAAGTCTTCAGTAAAGACTTAAAGGTTGAGACTGAGTCTGCGTCTCTCACATGGGTAGGCAGACCATTCCATAAAAATGGAGCTCTATAGGAGAAAGCCCTACCTCCAGCCGTTTGCTTAGAAATTCTAGGGACAATTAGGAGGCCTGCGTCTTGTGACCGTAGCGTACGTGTAGGTATGTACGGCAGGACCAAATCGGAAAGATAGGTAGGAGCAAGCCCATGTAATGCTTTGTAGGTTAGCAGTAAAACCTTGAAATCAGCCCTTGCCTTAACAGGAAGCCAGTGTAGGGAGGCTAGCACTGGAGTAATATGATCACATTTTTTGGTTCTAGTCAGGATTCTAGCAGCCGTATTTAGCACTAACTGAAGTTTGTTTATTGCATTATCCGGGTAGCCGGAAAGTGGAGCATTGCAGTAGTCGAGCCTAGAACTAACAAAAGCATGGATTAATTTTTCTGCGTCATTTTTGGACAGAAAGTTTCTGATTTTTGCAATGTTTCATAGATGGATAAAAGCTGTCCTTGAAACAGTCTTGATATGTTCTTCAAAAGAGAGATCAGGGTCCAGAGTAACGCCGAGGTCCTTCACAGTTTTATTTGAGACGACTGTACAACCATCCAGATTAATTGTCAGATTCAACAGAAGATCTCTTTGTTTCTTGGGACCTAGAACAAGCATCTCTGTTTTGTCTGAGTTTAAGAGTAGAAAGTTTGCAGCCATCCACTTCCTTATGTCTGAAACACAGGCTTCCAGCGAGGGCAATTTTGGGGCTTCGCCATGTTTCATCAAAATGTACAGCTGTGTGTCATCTGCATAGCAGTGAAAGTTAACATTATGTTTCTGAATGACATCACCAAGAGGTAAAATATATAGTGAAAACAATAGTGGTCCTAAAACGGAACCTTGAGGAACACCGAAATGTACAGTTGATTTGTCAGAGGACAAACCATTCACAGAGACAAACTGACAGCTACGGGCTTTTCATAGGCACAGCCCTTAATCGTGGTATATTGGCCATATATCATAAACCCCTGAGGTGCCTTATTGCTATTATAAACTGGTTACCAACATAATTAGAGCAGTAAAAATACATGTTTTGTCATACCCATGGTATATGGTCTGATATACCACGGCTGTCAGCCAATCAGCATTCAGGGCTGGAACCACCCAGTTTATAATAGACCGTATACCACGGGTATGTTAAAACATTTATTTGTACTGCTCTAATTATGTTGGTAACCAGTTTATAACAGCACTAAGGCACCTCAGGGTGGTGTATGGTCAATATACCACGGATAAGGACTGTATCCAGGCACTCCGTGTTGCGTCGTGCTTTAAGAACAGCCCTTAGCCGTGGTATATTGGCCATATACCACACCCCCTCGTGGCTTATTGCTTAGTTGAGCATCATCATAGGAGATCAATTACTCAGTGGGCCTCTGTTCACACCTCTGATTAAACTGTTCTCAACAACCAGCATGTTGTTAGTAACATGAATTAACATGAACACTAATTAATGACCCTGTTACTGCAGAGGGAGGGAGTCTAATGGAACAATACTGTTACTGCAGAGGGAGGGAGTCTAATGGAACAGCACTGTTACTGCAGAGGGAGGGAGTCTAATGGAACAATACTGTTACTGCAGAGGGAGGGAGTCTAATGGAACAGTACTGTTACTGCAGAGGGAGGGAGTCTAATGGAACAGCACTGTTACTGCAGAGGGAGGGAGTCTAATGGAACAATACTGTTACTGCAGAGGGAGGGAGTCTAATGGAACAGCACTGTTACTGCAGAGGGAGGGAGTCTAATGGAACAATACTGTTACTGCAGAGGGAGGGAGTCTAATGGAACAATACTGTTACTGCAGAGGGAGGGAGTCTAATGGAACAGCACTGTTACTGCAGAGGGAGGGAGTCTAATGGAACAGCACTGTTACTGCAGAGGGAGGGAGTCTAATGGAACAATACTGTTACTGCAGAGGGAGGGAGTCTAATGGAACAATACTGTTACTGCAGAGGGAGGGAGTCTAATGGAACAGCACTGTTACTGCAGAGGGAGGGAGTCTAATGGAACAATACTGTTACTGCAGAGGGAGGGAGTCTAATGGAACAATACTGTTACTGCAGAGGGAGGGAGTCTAATGGAACAATACTGTTACTGCAGAGGGAGGGAGTCTAATGGAACAATACTGTTACTGCAGAGGGAGGGAGTCTAATGGAACAATACTGTTACTGCAGAGGGAGGGAGTCTAATGGAACAATACTGTTACTGCAGAGGGAGGGAGTCTAATGGAACAATACTGTTACTGCAGAGGGAGGGAGTCTAATGGAACAGTACTGTTACTGCAGAGGGAGGGAGTCTAATGGAACAATACTGTTACTGCAGAGGGAGGGAGTCTAATGGAACAATACTGTTACTGCAGAGGGAGGGAGTCTAATGGAACAATACTGTTACTGCAGAGGGAGGGAGTCTAATGGAACAATACTGTTACTGCAGAGGGAGGGAGTCTAATGGAACAATACTGTTACTGCAGAGGGAGGGAGTCTAATGGAACATACTGTTACTGCAGAGGGAGGGAAGTCTAATGGAACAATACTGTTACTGCAGAGGGAGGGAGTCTAATGGAACAATACTGTTACTGCAGAGGGAGGGAGTCTAATGGAACAGCACTGTTACTGCAGAGGGAGGGAGTCTAATGGAACAATACTGAGACATTGGTGCTGGAAGTCAGTCAAGCCCCCACTTTTAGTCTCTCAACCTGACAAATTGTAAACCACCTTAAATAACCATGACCTCATAACCTGCCCCCAACTTCATCACTGAGGAAGATGATGATGCTCATGTTGTTTCTATAGTAGGACTGACCCCAATTAGTCCACTGGTCTATAGTTAACCTGCTGGTTAGAGATACTCATGTTGTTTCTATAGTAAATCGTATCTCGCTCTCTTCTCTCCTCTCCTCTCTTTCCCTCTCTCCCTCTCCGTCCCTCCCTCCCTCCCTCTCTTCCTCCCTCTTCCTCTCCCCTCCTCCCTCCCTCCCTCCCTCCCTCTCTCCCTCTCTTCCTCTCCCCTCCTCCCTCCCTCTCTCTCTCTCTCTCTCTCTCTCTCCTCTCCTCTCCTCTCCTCTCCTCTCCTCTCCTCTCCTCTCCTCTCCTCTCCTCTCCTCTCCTCTCCCTCCTCTCTCTCTCCTCTCCTCTCCTCTCCTCTCCTCTCCTCTCCTCTCCTCTCTCTGTCTCTGTCTCTGTAATGGCCTGTAATGAATAGAGTTCCATAGATCAACTTTCTTCATGCTTCAAAATGCCCCCTAATGACTGGTATTTATCTGTCTATTGATTGGTTCTCCCAGGAGAGAGGCCAGTTCCTCAGAGTTCACACTGACTTATGGGAGTTTGATTCTGGGCCAGAGAGATCCCTCACTGTCTGTCTAACCCTCTATAGCCAGAGAGATCCCTCACTGTCTGTCTAACCCTCTATAGCCAGAGAGATCCCTCACTGTCTGTCTATCCCTCTATAGCCAGAGAGATCCCTCACTGTCTGTCTAACCCTCTATAGCCAGAGAGATCCCTCACTGGCTGTCTAACCCTCTATAGCCAGGTAGATTGGTGACTGGCTGTCTAACCCTCTATAGCCAGGTAGATTGGTGACTGGCTGTCTAACCCTCTATAGCCAGGTAGATTGGTGACTGTCTGTCTATCCCTCTATAGCCAGGTAGATTGGTGACTGGCTGTCTAACCCTCTATAGCCAGGTAGATTGGTGACTGGCTGTCTAACCCTCTATAGCCAGGTAGATTGGTGACTGGCTGTCTATCCCTCTATAGCCAGGTAGATTGGTGACTGGCTGTCTAACCCTCTATAGCCAGGTAGATTGGTGACTGTCTGTCTATCCCTCTATAGCCAGAGAGATCCCTCACTGTCTGTCTAACCCTCTATAGCCAGAGAGATCCCTCACTGTCTGTCTAACCCTCTATAGCCAGGTAGATTGGTGACTGGCTGTCTATCCCTCTATAGCCAGGTAGATTGGTGACTGGCTGTCTAACCCTCTATAGCCAGTTAGATTGGTGACTGGCTGTCTAACCCCCAGTTGGCTGGTCCCAGATCAGTGTTTAATGTGACATTGACCATATAGAGTTGGCTGGTCCCAGATCAGTGTTTGATGTGACATTGACCATATAGAGTTGGCTGGTCCCAGATCAGTGTTTAATGTGACATTGACCATATAGAGTTGGCTGGTCCCAGATCAGTGTTTGATGTGACATCGACCATATAGAGTTGGCTGGTCCCACATGTACAGGTACTGTGTGTGAGCGAAGTCTTGCATCTTGTTCATCACAATATCTGCGTTGCTGCTCATGCAACGTCATTTCGCTGACTCACCTTTCATATGTACATGTTACCAGATGGTTTTACCAGGTGGTGATACCTGGTGGTGATAGCTGGTGGTGATAGCTGGTGGTGATAGCTGGTGGTGTTAGCTGGTGGTGATACCTGGTGGTGTTACCTGGTGGTGTTACCTGGTGGTGTTAGCTGGTGGTGATACCTGGTGGTGTTAGCTGGTGTTGATACCTGGTGGTGTTAGCTGGTGGTGTTAGCTGGTGTTGATACCTGGTGGTGTTACCTGGTGGTGTTACCTGGTGGTGTTAGCTGGTGGTGTTAGCTGGTGTTGATACCTGGTGGTGTTACCTGGTAGTGATACCTGGTGTTGTTACCTGGTGGTGATACCTGGGGGTGATACCTGGTGGTGTTACCTTGTGGTGATACCTGGTGGTGATACCTGGTGGTGATACCTGGTGGTGTTACCTGGTGGTGTTACCTGGTGGTGTTACCTGGTGGTGATACCTGGTGGTGTTAGCTGGTGCTGATACCTGGTGTTGTTACCTGGGGGTGATACCTGGGGGTGATACCTGGTGGTGTTACCTGGTGGTGTTACTTGGTGGTATTACCCGCTAGACCTTCCACAGGAACATAAACGTAACACTTTACATATAAACCTTTTGCTTTCTATGCATTAATTTTATTAAAGGCGAAAGTTCACCACTGTGTTACATTAGAGCATCCTCTAACCTGTTATCTGTACCCAGGGGGGAACAGGCCTGTATTACTGTACATTACCTCTCTGTCTCTAACCATCCTCTAACCTGTTATCTGTACCCAGGGGGGAACAGGCCTGTATTACTGTACATCACCTCTCTGTCTCTAACCATACTCTAACCTGTTCTCTGTACCCAGGGGGGAACAGGCCTGTATTACTGTACATCACCTCTCTGTCTCTAACCATACTCTAACCTGTTCTCTGTACCCAGGGGGGAACAGGCCTGTATTACTGTACATCACCTCTCTGTCTCTAACCATCCTCTAACCTGTTATCTGTACCCAGGGGGGAACAGGCCTGTATTACTGTACATCACCTCTCTGTCTCTAACCATACTCTAACCTGTTCTCTGTACCCAGGGGGGGACAGGCCTGTATTACTGTACATCACCTCTCTGTCTCTAACCTGTTCTCTGTACCCAGGGGGGAACAGGCCTGTATTACTGTACATCACCTCTCTGTCTCTAACCTGTTATCTGTACCCAGGGGGGAACAGGCCTGTATTACTGTACATTATCTCTCTGTCTCTAACCATCCTCTACCCCTCTGTGTATTGGTCCAGGGGTGAACAGCCTTGCCCAGTCACTGAGTGCCAACCAGTCCATCCCCAGCACCCTCAGTCACCTGGACCTCTCAGGGAACATACTGCGGGCAGACGACATCCCGGTAGGTGGCGACATGGTCATATGTGTCTTGGTCACTTCCTTAATAACAGGGACATAATGGGTAGAGTTCAAAGGAGAAAGGGACTTTGTTCATTTGCACAGGTATTGAAACAAGAGTTAAATGAAGACAGGAGAGATCCAGCTGAACCAGCTCGTCTAGTCTTCACACACCAAGTCCTATTGGGTCGTCTCCCCTCCTCCGAGCCAGAGAGACACACAACACAACCGCAGTCCAAATCACACTGACATCTAGCATCAATGAAACCACATAGATTATGTTCGCTAGTCTCTCTACCCAGCTCAGTGTTGATGCCTGTGTCTCTGTGGCGAGACTGTAGTCAGCTGGGTTTAAATCAGTCATCTGACTGGAGGATCACCTTGTAGATCTGACACACTGTGAGCCACTAGAGCCTGATGGGAAGGTTGATGTCAGAGGACAAGTCCTTCTGATTGGCTTAATGGGTGATGGATTACAAGCCTTCACTTTCTGAGACTGTCAGGCCTGATGTAGCTTCGTTCGGGGTTCCCATGGGAACGGGTGCCCACACACACACACAGACACACACATCTACTGACCTCAGTGCTCTCAGCATAGCTGTTGATCACAATGTTGAAGGGTCACCCATGACAACCCCTGAACAGAGATACAATGGCCTTCAGAGAAAGGAGGTAGCTATTCACAATACGTTGGCAGGAAGCAGTATTACCTGTTACCTATAGACCATCATTTATCCAGACAGTATTACCTGTTACCTATAGACCATCATTTATCCAGACAGTATTACCTGTTACCTATAGACCATCATTTATCCAGACAGGATTACCTGTTACCTATAGACCATCATTTATCCAGACAGTATTACCTGTTACCTGTAGACCATCATTTATCCAGACAGTATTACCTGTTACCTATAGACCATCATTTATCCAGACAGGATTACCTGTTACCTATAGACCATCATTTATCCAGACAGGATTACCTGTTACCTATAGACCATCATTTATCCAGACAGGATTACCTGTTACCTATAGAACATCATTTATCCAGACAGGATTACCTGTTACCTATAGACCATCATTTATCCAGACAGGATTACCTGTTACCTATAGAACATAATTTATCCAGACAGGATTACCTGTTACCTATAGAACATCATTTATCCAGACTGGATTACCTGTTACCTATAGACCATCATTTATCCAGACAGTATTACCTGTTACCTATAGACCATCATTTATCCAGACTGGATTACCTGTTACCTATAGACCATCATTTATCCAGACAGGATTACCTGTTACCTGTAGACCATCATTTATCCAGACAGTATTACATGTTACCTATAGACCATCATTTATCCAGACTGGATTACCTGTTACCTATAGACCATCATTTATCCAGACAGTATTACCTGTTACCTATAGACCATCATTTATCCAGACAGGATTACCTGTTACCTATAGACCATCATTTATCCAGACAGGATTACCTGTTACCTATAGACCATCATTTATCCAGACAGGATTACCTGTTACCTATAGACCATCATTTATCCAGACAGTATTACCTGTTACCTATAGACCATCATTTATCCAGACAGGATTACCTGTTACCTATAGACCATCATTTATCCAGACAGTATTACCTGTTACCTATAGACCATCATTTATCCAGACAGGATTACCTGTTACCTATAGACCATCATTTATCCAGACAGTATTACCTGTTACCTATAGACCATCATTTATCCAGACAGGATTACCTGTTACCTATAGACCATCATTTATCCAGACAGGATTACCTGTTACCTGTAGACCATCATTTATCCAGACAGTATTACCTGTTACCTATAGACCATCATTTATCCAGACAGGATTACCTGTTACCTATAGACCATCATTTATCCAGACAGGATTACCTGTTACCTATAGAACATCATTTATCCAGACAGGATTACCTGTTACCTATAGACCATCATTTATCCAGACAGGATTACCTGTTACCTATAGACCATCATTTATCCAGACAGGATTACCTGTTACCTATAGAACATCATTTATCCAGACAGGATTACCTGTTACCTATAGACCATCATTTATCCAGACAGGATTACCTGTTACCTATAGACCATCATTTATCCAGACAGGATTACCTGTTACCTGTAGACAGCATCAGACCATCATTCATCTATCCAGACTGTCTTTGTGTACTAGTGCTAAAACGTGTGTTTTTCCTCCATTTTTCTACCAGCATTTCTACCATTTCCTGGGCCAACCCAACAGCCTGACGACTCTGGACTTGTCCAACACAGACTGTTCTCTGGACCTGGTGAGTGAGACAATAGTCTGGTGTGCATTTCCTGCGTGTAGAATTACGTGTGTGTGTGTGTGTGTGTGCGTGTGTGTGTGTGTATGTGAGCTTGTGTTTTACTGTGTTGTTTATGGTATGGTAGCTAGATGTGTTTTCTTTCTACTAAATGTCTTGGTAAGTGGCAATATTTAACAAACTTTAAACTACTTAATTTTAGGAGACTGTGCTCTGCGCGCAGGCAGCAGGCAGGCTAGGATTGACAGTTCTGGTCGCCTAGTGATGGACCTTAATCCCGCTTCAGAAGCGGCATTACTTTACAGACAAGTAAAATGCCGTTCATGTCTCCAGAGAAGGTTTCGTGTCGGCGTTTAAAAAGCCGTAGTGTTGCCTACCTTAAAAGACAAAACAAACATGCCGTAGCCAAGGTGTTTTCCAGGAGCGACATACCGTGATATCTGAATAGACTCATCGATACAGCCTACTGTAGTTTCATATGAGGAGACAAAAACACCATCACCCACTCAGAGGGAGGGAGAGAGAGGAGGGACATACCATGATATCTGAATAGACTCATCGATACAGCCTACTGTAGTTTCATATGAGGAGACAAAAACACCATCACCCACTCAGAGGGAGGGAGAGAGAGGAGGGACATACCATGATATCTGAATAGACTCATCGATACAGCCTACTGTAGTTTCATATGAGGAGACAAAAACACCATCACCCACTCAGAGGGAGGGAGAGAGAGGAGGGACATACCATGATATCTGAATAGACTCATCGATACAGCCTACTGTAGTTTCATATGAGGAGACAAAAACACCATCACCCACTCAGAGGGAGGGAGAGAGAGGAGGGACATACCATGATATCTGAATAGACTCATCGATACAGCCTACTGTAGTTTCATATGAGGAGACAAAAACACCATCACCCACTCAGCGGGAGGGAGAGAGGAGGGACAGGCAGAACAATGTGCATATATCTGGTAATCTGTGTCTCACTAAATATTAACTGTCTTGCCTTGCAAAGTCACCTAAAGTAACCTAAAGTAACCCTAAAGTTACCTAAAGTAACCCTAAAGTTACCTAAAGTAACCCTAAAGTTACCTAAAGTAACCCTAAAGTTACCTAAAGTAACCTAAAGCTACCTAAAGCTACCTAAAGTAACACTAAAGTAACCCCAAAGTTACCTAAAGTAACACTAAAGTAACCCCAAAGTAACCCTAAAGTAACCCCAAAGTAACCCTAAAGTAACCCTAAAGTAACCCCAAAGTAACCCTAAAGTAACCCTAAAGTTACCTAAAGTAACCTAAAGCTACCTAAAGCTACCTAAAGTAACCCTAAAGTAACCCCAAAGTAACCCTAAAGTTACCTAAAGTTCACCTCTTCCTCTCTGGTTTTATAGCCATATAATCTAGTTAGATTATAACACGGAAAATTATGTTATGTGATAACGGCACTGATTTTAATTATGTGGGGGGGGGGGGGGAAAGATAAAACATTTGGTTATGGATTTTTCTTAACATTAAGGATCCCAACTTCGTTTAAATGTTTTTTAAACTGGTTTGCTCCAAGCTACGGACCTTATGAGAACGTTTGATCACTGATACATTGTAACCACCCCCATGAACAACCATGTCCTTGGCCAGATGGTGTTGCATCAAACAGCATAGACTAACATGCTGACCAAACTGGCCATGTTGCGTGCGTGAGCATTGCAAAATCAATGTACAAATATGTCATTCAATCATTTCATCCCTCCGTGTGTTAATGCTAATGGCTAATGGCTAAAGCTGGTATCTGTGCTAATCCACTCCTCTGTATTATAGGTGTGTTAATGCTAATGGTTAATGGCTATTGGCTAAAGCTGGTATCTGTGCTAATCCACTCCTCTGTATTATAGGTGTGTTAATGCTAATGGATAATGGCTATTGGCTAAAGCTGGTATCTGTGCTAATCCACTCCTCTGTATTATAGGTGTGTTAATGCTAATGGATAATGGCTATTGGCTAAAGCTGGTATCTGTGCTAATCCACTCCTCTGTATTATAGGTGTGTTAATGCTAATGGATAATGGCTATTGGCTAAAGCTGGTATCTGTGCTAATCCACTCCTCCGTATTATAGGTGTGTTAATGTTAATGGCTAATGGCTATTGGCTAAAGCTGGTATCTGTGCTAATCCACTCCTTCG
Organism: Salmo trutta; assembly: GCF_901001165.1. Lineage (NCBI taxonomy): Eukaryota > Metazoa > Chordata > Actinopteri > Salmoniformes > Salmonidae > Salmo > Salmo trutta. The sequence continues at coordinate 61,162 of NW_021822705.1, forward strand.
TATTAGGGGCGGCAGGGTAGCCTAGTGGTTAGAGCGTTGGACTAGTAACTGAAAGGTTGCAAGTTAAATAAAGGTAAAAAATAAAAATAAAATTATAGGTGTGTTAATGCCAATAGCTAATGCTAATATCTGTTCTAACCAATTCCTCTGTATTCCAGGTGTGTTCTGCTCTCCTGAGAGGCTCCGTCCAGAACCTCTCTGTCCTCAACATGTCCAAGAGTGTATTTGCACATAGGTGAGACCCACGACATCCCATAATATAACAACCAGCAGTAGGGTAGAGTACCACAGACCCTCAGCCGTGGGGTCATCTCATCATAATACATCTATTTTAGTCATTATCTCATTTAGCTCGTTCATTTCATCTCCCCACATTGCCCAGTTGGTCACAGTGTTAGTTCTTGCTGCCACCAAAGACCCCATGTTGCGGCTTTGCAGCTGTATTCAGATTGTAATGTATTTAAATATCAATATTTATCTAGTCTGTGGGTGGTTGTCATTTATCAATGTGTCTGACCCAGGAGGATTGATAGCTGTTAATTAGAGAAGCTGTCTGACAGTTTTATATCATTTCATTTTCTGTTTTATTATTAATTCAATTCCCAGAGAGGCAATTACTGCAGCAACAACAACAATAACATGACAGCATACCACAACCATACCACAACCATACCGCAACGATACCACAACCATACCACAACCATACTGCACCCATACCACAACCATACCACAACCATACTGCACCCATACCACAACCATACCGCACCCATACCACACCCATACCGCAACCATACTGCACCCATACCACAACCATACCACACCCATACCGCAACCATACCGCACCCATACCACAACCATACCACAACCATACTGCACCCATACCACAACCATACCGCACCCATACCACACCCATACTGCACCCATACCACAACCATACCACAACCATACTGCACCCATACCACAACCATACTGCACCAATACCACAACCATACCGCACCCATACCGCACCCATACCGCACCCATACCACAACCATACTGCACCCATACCACAACCATACCGCACCCATACCACACCCATACCGCAACCATACTGCACCCATACCACAACCATACCACAACCATACTGCACCCATACCACAACCATACTGCACCCATACCACAACCATACCGCACCCATACCGCACCCATACCACAACCATACCGCACCCATACCGCACCCATACCACAACCATACCGCACCCATACCGCACCCATACCACAACCATACCACAACCATACCGCAACCATACCGCAACCATACCGCACCCATACCGCAACCATACCGCACCCATACCACACCCATACCGCACCCATACCACAACCATACCGCACCCATACCACACCCATACCGCACCCATACCACACCCAACCATTCACATCATCAGATCATCATAGAGCACATGGATAACACTACTGAGAGGTCGATCTAAAGTTCAATCTAGACATACAGTACCAGTCAAACGTTTGGACACACCTACTCATTCAAGGGTTTTTCTTTATTTTTTAAACTATTTTCTACATTGTAGAATAATAGTGAAGACATCAAAACTATGAAATAACACATATGGAATCATGTATTAACCAAAAAAGTGTAAACAAATCAAAATATATTTTAGATTCTTCAAAGTATCCATCCTTTGCCTTGATGACAGCTTTGCACACTCTTGGTACTCTCTCTATCTTCTTCATGAGGTAGTCACCTGGAATATATTTAAATTGTTAAAATGTATTTCCTTCTTAATGCGTTTGAGCCAATCAGTTGTGTTGTGACAAGGTAGGGGTGGTATACAGAAGATAGTATAGACTTATTATTTTACCAAATAGGGCTATGGCAAGAACAGCTCAAATAAGCAAAGAGAAACAACAGTCCATCATTATTAGATTAGATTGCAGCCCAAATAAATACTTCAGAGTTCAAGTAACAGACACATCTCAACATCAACTGTTCAGAGGAGACTGCGTGAATCAGGCCTTCATGGTGGAACTGCTGCAAAGAAACCACTACAAAAGGACACCAATATGAAGAAGAGACTTGCTTGTGCCGAGAAACACGAGCAATGGAGATTAGAACGGTGGAAATCTTTCCTTTGGTATGATGATTCCAAATTTGATTTTTGGTTCCAACCGCCATGTCTTTGTGAGACGCAGAGTAGGTGAACGGATGATCTCCGCATGTGTGGTTCCCACCGTGAAGCATGGAGGAGGTGGTGGGATGGTTTATCACATAAATATACAGTATTTCACATTTTAAAGTGAATTGCATTAGAAACAAATAATTTTACTTCTAACTTTAAATGTTCCCAATGCAGCATTCTCTTGTAAGAATAACAACCACGATTGACCCTGGATAATTAGATTAATATAAAAATGGATTCTTAAAAATGATAAAGCAATAGAATGGGAAACGTTTTACCAGACTTGATACATATCAATCAAACCGTTTTTTATTTTTTTGAAATAGACACTTACAAACAAATACAAGAACATGTTTCAGTATAATACAATACGCTAAAAGATAAAAGATTTATTCAATGTTGATGCCGAAAAGGCCTTGAATTGTCTTTTCTCTTCAAAACTTTGGAAGCTTTCAACTTTCCAGATGAAATAATGCATTTTATAAAAATGTTAAATAAATGTCCTAAAGCAAAAATATACACAATACATTATCAGATGAAATTGCTTTAGAATGGGGCACAAGACAAGGATGTCCTCTCTCCCCCCTCCTGTTTGCACTGGCAATTGAACAGCTTGCAGAAAGAACATAACAGGTATTATCAGTATTGGTAAACATTAGTATAAACTAAACTTATTTGCAGACAATCTCCTGATATTCCTGATCAATATTGAAAACGCAATGCCCCCTGCAATGCCCTCCCCTGCTAAAAATATTTTCAGAATAGTCTAAAATCTCAGGATATAAAATGTACGTGGAAAAAAACAGCAATCTTTTAAGTAGACTACAAAAAATATCAAACACTTAGGATGCTTAATAAGTGACAACAAACAACACATTTATAAAGATAACTTTATCCCTTTACTCAACAATATGAAAGCAGACCTAATTAAATGGAACAATCTTCCCATGAATCTAACAGGTAGAATAAACCTCTTCAGAATGGCAAAAAAAATTCTGGGTAATGCCAATTACCCCACCGAAGACATTCTTTTAAAAAGTATACAAATAAAATTCATAGACTTAAAAGGAACATTTTAAACCTTCCTAAGTTTGAGGGTGGTTTAAACCTTCCAGACTTGGAATTGTATCAACTCGCCACCCAAGGCTTTCACTTGGGACATTAAGTTAAATGTACTAAAGAGGAACAATGGGTACATATTGAAGATGCACATGCTCATCCCCAGAACCTTTTTGTGTCTATTTTCAAAGGATAAAACTAAGAGCATTAACAACTTCATAGTTAAGAACACTATAACAATATAGAACACTATAACAATATGGAACACTATAACAATATGGAACACTATAACAATATGGAACACTATAACAATATGGAACACTATAACAATATGGAACACTATAACAATATGGAACACTATAACAATATGGAACACTATAACAATATAGAACACTATAACAATATAGAACACTATAACAATATGGAACACTATAACAATATAGAACACTATAACAATATAGAACACTATAACAATATAGAACACTATAACAATATGTAACACTATAACAGTATAGAACACTATAACAGTATGGAACACTATAACAGTATAGAACACTATAACAGTATAGAACACTATAACAATATGGAACACTATAACAGTATAGAACACTATAACAATATGGAACACTATAACAATATAGAACACTATAACAATATGGAACACTATAACAATATGGAACACTATAACAGTATAGAACACTATAACAATATGGAACACTATAACAGTATAGAACACTAACAATATGGAACACTATAACAATATAGAACACTATAACAGTATAGAACACTATAACAGTATAGAACACTATAACAGTATAGAACACTATAACAATATAGAACACTATAACAGTATAGAACACTATAACAGTATAGAACACTATAACAGTATAGAACACTATAACAATATAGAACACTATAACAGTATAGAACACTATAACAGTATAGAACACTATAACAAGATGGAACACTATAACAATATAGAACACTATAACAGTATAGAACACTATAACAATATGGAACACTATAACAATATAGAACACTATAACAGTATAGAACACTATAACAAGATGGAACACTATAACAGTATAGAACACTATAACAGTATAGAACACTATAACAATATGGAACACTATAACAGTATAGAACACTATAACAATATAGAACACTATAACAGTATAGAACACTATAACAGTATAGAACACTATAACAAGATGGAACACTATAACAGTATAGAACACTATAACAGTATAGAACACTATAACAGTATAGAACACTATAACAGTATAGAACACTATAACAAGATGGAACACTATAACAAGATGGAACACTATAACAATATAGACCACTATAACAATATAGAACACTAACACAATATAGAACACTATAACAATATAGAACACTATAACAATATAGAACACTATAACAGTATAGAACACTATAACAGTATGGAACACTAACAATATAGAACACTATAACAGTATAGAACACTATAACAGTATAGAACACTATAACAATATGGAACACTATAACAATATAGAACACTATAACAATATAGAACACTATAACAGTATAGAACACTATAACAATATGGAACACTATAACAATATAGAACACTATAACAGTATAGAACACTATAACAATATGGAACACTATAACAAGATGGAACACTATAACAATATAGAGCACTATAACAATATAGAGCACTATAACAATATAGAACACTATAACAGTATAGAACACTATAACAATAAAGAACACTAACAATATGGAACACTATAACAGTATAGAACACTATAACAGTATAGAACACTATAACAGTATAGAACACTATAACAGTATAGAACACTATAACAATATAGAACACTATAACAGTATAGAACACTATAACAGTATAGAACACTATAACAGTATAGAACACTATAACAGTATGGAACACTATACAGTATAGGACTAAACACTATAACAGATAGAACACTATAACAATATAGAACACTATAACAGTATAGAAACATAACTATAACACATATCATATGAACTATAACAATTATAACCACGAAACCGTATAGAACACTATAACAGTATAGAACCTATAACAAATATGAACACTATAACAGTATAGAACACTATAAACAGTATAGAACACTATAACAATATGAACACTATAAACATATAGAACACTATAACATTATAGAACACTATAACATATAGAACACTATAACAATATGGAACACTATAACAGTATTGACACTATAACAATATAGAACACTATAACAATATAGAACACTATAACAGTATAGAACACTATAACAGTATAGAACACTATAACAATATGGAACACTATAACAGTATAGAACACTATAACAGTATAGAACACTATAACAGTATAGAACACTATAACAGTATAGAACACTATAACAATATAGAACACTATAACAATATAGAACACTATAACAATATAGAACACTATAACAGTATAGAACACTATAACAGTATAGAACACTATAACAGTATAGAACACTATAACAATATAGAACACTATAACAGTATAGAACACTATAACAGTATAGAACACTATAACAGTATAGAACACTATACCAATATAGAACACTATAACAGTATAGAACACTATAACAGTATAGAACACTATAACAATATAGAACACTATAACAGTATAGAACACTATAACAAGATGGAACACTATAACAAGATGGAACACTATAACAATATAGAACACTATAACAATATAGAACACTAACACAATATAGAACACTATAACAATATAGAACACTATAACAATATAGAACACTATAACAGTATAGAACACTATAACAATATGGAACACTAACAATATAGAACACTATAACAGTATAGAACACTATAACAATATGGAACACTATAACAATATAGAACACTATAACAATATAGAACACTATAACAATATAGAACACTATAACAGTATAGAACACTATAACAATATGGAACACTATAACAATATAGAACACTATAACAGTATAGAACACTATAACAGTATAGAACACTATAACAATATGGAACACTATAACAAGATGGAACACTATAACAGTATAGAACACTATAACAGTATAGAACACTATAACAGTATAGAACACTATAACAATATGGAACACTATAACAAGATGGAACACTATAACAATATAGAACACTATAACAATATAGAACACTATAACAGTATAGAACACTATAACAATAAAGAACACTAACAATATAGAACACTATAACAATATGGAAGAAAATGAAATGTATTCAACAAGAACCAATATCCCTCCCTAAAAACACAACCTTATGGAAAAATCCTTGGATAGTTTTTCAGAATTGGTCCACAATTTTCACTGATAAATTGGACCACATGGATAACTAAAGGCATGTAGACCATACATTACTTGGTAAAAGGAAATACATTTATTTCCATGACTGCATAAAAAATGTTCATTTGAAATCTTTTGGACATCAGAACAATCTTGAGGGAGTCCTATTTGAGTCAGAGAAATATATTCATATGATAGGTAAGCAATAAAAAAACCTTGCAGAGAGCCAATCCAACTGAAAAGATTGGTGTTTTTTGTATTGTTTAAAAAATATAATAAAATCTTACCCCCCCCCCCCAAAAAATGGCACATTGTAAGTATAATATATTTCTGTCCCGTAGTTTCTAGAAATGATGTATTATCTTAAACCAAAAGAATATCTCCTGATAATGTCCACTGAAACTGACACATGCAGGCACACTCGTACGCGTACACATACGCACACCTTACTGGGATGACATCACTGCCAGAGACACCTTTGATTGGCAGATGTGTATATCAGGGTTTTTGTCATCTGCAGCCTCTGCCATACAAAGGTATGGGAACAGTCTCTCAGTAAATGTGTCTTTATAAGTGGAGATTAGTGTGTCTTTGGGGTCGTAGAAGGACACCTTCCCCTCCCTGTCGTAGTCCAGCTGCACTCTGATCCTCTGGGGTGTCCTCTTCAGACTGGTGATGTCACCTCCTCCTTCTTTAATGGTACCATTCTGCTGCTCTATACACCAGATTCCATCCTGTGGTGATGCACACCCCTTCCTGTCAAGGGACTCTTTAGCCACGCCCAGAAGCCAGTGAGTGTGGTCCCCCACCCTCCACTTCCCAGCTGTGTTTCCCTGAGCTGAACCCCTCAGATGCCAGAACATCTATTTACTTCGTTAATCTCTCTGGGTTGTCAGGGAGCTGCTGTTTTCTACCTGTGTATCTCACACTGGTCATATAATCAGTCAGAGAGAGCTCTGGAGGTGCAGTGTTGGGGTCCAGAATCACAGGAGTGTATTTGAGGATCCCCTGCATCTTCTCCCAGACTCTGAACTGCAGGTTTCCCAGGTGTTTGGCCTCGTCTATCAGAGCTCCTGAGACCAGCTGTGGATTCAGCAGTGTGTACTGGGATCTTTCCTTTGTGGTCTTGAAGTTCTGCAGGAATGAGATGTCTTCAGCTTTCAGCTCCTTCTCTATGGTTCTGATTGTGTCTGAAAGTGATGATATCTTTCTGTTCATCTCGTCAATCTTCTTCTTCATCATCTGACTCTTCTGCTCCTCTTCCTCCCTCGGTGCAGCTTTCCTGGCTGCCTCTTCATCTCGTAGAAACTGGTGAATCTTCTCAAACTCTTTCCTAATCTGTTTCTCTGTGTGCTGGACCTGGCTCTTCATGTGCTTTGCTGTTTTATTAAAGGTTCAACTTTCTTAAAGACCTTCAGCTTCTCCTTTAAGGGCTTCAGGGCAGTCTGGAGTTCCTCCTTATAATCCTGGACAGCCTCGTCTACAGGGACACAGACATGAGATCTATGTTTCTGTGAGGACTGACACACCACACAGACGGGCTGGTGAGTTTGAGTTTCTCACTGTGCAGACTGCAGAGCACCTCAGACCCAGCTGAAGCTCTCTGACTCTCCTCTTCTACCTCAGACCAAACTGAAGCTCTCTGACTCTCCTCTTCTACCTCAGACCCAGCTGAAGCTCTCTGACCCCTCTCTCCTGTACCTCAGACCCAGCTGAAGCTCTCTGACTCTCCTCTTCTACCTCAGACCAAACTGAAGCTCTCTGACTCTCCTCTTCTACCTCAGACCAAACTGAAGCTCTCTGACTCTCCTCTTCTACCTCAGACCCAGCTGAAGCTCTCTGACTCTCCTCTTCTACCTCAGACCCAGCTGAAGCTCTCTCTGACCCCTCTCTCCTGTACCTCAGACCAAACTGAAGCTCTCTGACTCCTCTCCTGTAAGAAGGCTTCACACAGGTTGTTTAGAGCCAGGTTACAGGGAGGTTCAATCATAGGAAATCTTCTCCTACATACTGGCCATTCCCGTGGTTCCTTCTGTTTCCAGCATAATTCCAGACAGGCTTTACAAAAGCAGACGGGACAGGAGAAATCCTCCTCTGGGAGAGAACGTTTGGATGCCATTTTCTCACACAGTGCCGCTCCTTGTTCTGTAACAGCTTCTGAAGTGGCATTTACTTACTCTCCACAATTTCCACTTTCAAGAGAAATTTCCACCCAACAGTGAAGCTACACCTGGAGATGACAGTTCTGATGATGATACGTCCTTCTGATCTCTCTCTCTCTCACCATGTAAATTCAACTGTTGTGGCTCCAATAGAGATGAACACCAGATAGCTCAATGTTACAGTACTGAACTGTACTCCGCTTTACCCTCTGACCTGCACTTTACCCTCATCATGTGAGTCAAAGGCAGGGTTTACAGGTAACCAGGAGTGCTTAGACAGGTAAGTTGTGTTTTACATTGATGCCTACAACCCTGATCAGCCAATCAGAGGTGTCCCTAACAGCGACGACTGTTATCAAGGAACCTTACATCATCCAATAAGGATTGGTTCAACTTCCTGATTTGTGTAGCAGGAGAGAATGATCTGAAAGCAGGCATTATGGAGTAACAGCTTTTAATGCCATGGCAAAACGGCTATCCATCTCTCTCGTCCCTCTCTCCCATTCCTCTCTCCCATTCCTATATCCCATTCCTCTATCCCATTCCTCTATCCCATTCCTCTCTCCCATTCCTCTATCCCATTCCTCTATCCCATTCCTCTCCCATTCCTCTATCCCATTCCTCTCTCCCATTCCTCTCCCATTCCTATATCCCATTCCTCTCTCCCATTCCTCTCCCATTCCTCTATCCCATTCCTCTATCCCATTCCTCTCTCCCATTCCTCTCTCCCATTCCTCTATCCCATTCCTCTCCCATTCCTCTATCCCATTCCTCTCCCATTCCTCTATCCCATTCCTCTCTCCCATTCCTCTCCCATTCCTATATCCCATTCCTCTATCCCATTCCTCTCCCATTCCTCTATCCCATTCCTCTCTCCCATTCCTCTATCCCATTCCTCTCTCCCATTCCTCTCTCCCATTCCTCTATCCCATTCCTCTATCCCATTCCTCTATCCCATTCCTCTCCCATTCCTCTCCCATTCCTCTCTCCCATTCCTCTATCCCATTCCTCTATCCCATTCCTCTCTCCCATTCCTCTCTCCCATTCCTCTCTCCCATTCCTCTATCCCATTCCTCTCCCATTCCTCTCTCCCATTCCTCTCTCCCATTCCTCTATCCCATTCCTCTCTCCCATTCCTCTCTCCCATTCCTCTCTCCCATTCCTCTCTCCCATTCCTCTCTCCCATTCCTCTCCCATTCCTCTCTCCCATTCCTCTATCCCATTCCTCTATCCCATTCCTCTATCCCATTCCTCTCTCCTATTCCTCTATCCCATTCCTCTATCCCATTCCTCTCTCCCATTCCTCTCTCCCATTCCTCTCTCCCATTCCTCTCTCCCATTCCTCTATCCCATTCCTCTCTCCCATTCCTCTCTCCCATTCCTCTCTCCCATTCCTCTCTCCCATTCCTCTCTCCCATTCCTCTCTCCCATTCCTCTATCCCATTCCTCTATCCCATTCCTCTATCCCATTCCTCTCTCCCATGCCAGCAGCATACCACCCTGCATCCCACTGCTGGCTTGCTTCTGAAGCTAAGCAGGGTTGTTCCTGGTCAGTCCGGAGACCAGATGCTGCTGGAAGTGGTATTGGAGGCTCAGTAGGAGGCACTCTTTCCTCTGGTCTAAAAAAATAAATATATATCCCAACACCCCAGGGTAGTGATTGGGGACATTGCCCTGTGTAGGGTGCTGACTTTTGGATGGGACGTTAAATGGGTGTCCTGACTCTCTGTGGTCACTGAAGATCCCATGTCACTTATCATAAGACTAGGGGTGTTAACCCTGGTGTCCTGGTTAAATTCCCAATCTGGTCTTCAAACCATCATGGTCACCTAATCATCCCCATCTTACAATTGGCTCATTCATCCCCCTCCTCTCCCCTGTAACTATTCCCCAGGTTGTTGCTGTAAATGAGAACGTTTTCTCAGTCAAATTACCTGGTAAAATAAGGGTTAAAATAAAAGATGTAAATAAATTCTTCCTCCCTCCTCTGTCACTCTCCCAGCCTTAGGGTATGTACAAATAAACAAGGTGTGTACACACTCTCTCTCACACACACCAGCAGTCTGCCAATCCTGTTTCTGCCTCCGCTGCAGTTTTCACCTCTCTCTCTCTCTCTCTCTCTCTCACTCTCTCACTCTCTCACTCTCTCACTCTCTCACTCACTCACTCACTCACTCACTCACTCACTCACTCACTCACTCACTCACTCACTCACACACACACACACACTAACAATCTGCCAATCCTCTTTCTCCCTCCGCTGCAGTTTTCACCTCTCTCTCTCTCTCTCTCTCTCTCACCTCACTCACTCACTCACTCACTCACTCACTCACTCACTCACTCACTCACTCACTCACTCACTCACACACACACACACACACCACACACACACACACACACACACACTAACAATCTGCCAATCCTGTTTCTCCCTCCGCTGCAGTTTTCACCTCTCTCTCTCTCTCTCTCTCTCTCTCTCTCTCATATTCACAAGCTGATCCTGGGAAAGACCTCTTTTCATGCCTTGGAACTCAGCTGAGATTTCTATTCACTTCACAGGGCTCTGCTCTCACAGACAGGGGAAGAGATTGAACATGTTGCATGGTTGCTTAGCCAGTCAGTTCCTTAAATGAACCTGAATATATACGTCCAAAGTTGAGGAAACAGTCAACTTTGGTCAGAATTGTCCTGTAAGCAATATTCAATCTCCAAATACAGGACGGGAAGAGTCAATTCCTTGGGCTACATGATGCTGGCCATCCGTCAGCTGGCATTTGACCCCTGACATTTGACCCCTGATGCATCACTCTTTAGGAGGTCACTGAGGCCAGGCAGCACAGTAAAACTCAGACTCTGCACTGCTGAATGTAATGCCAGCCTGGACTGCCCTTATTGATGTTAGTGTATTGATATCAGTGTCAGGTTCAATGGGTTGGAAGGCTTCTCTCTAGATTGGGGGAAATAGAGACATGGTAACCAGAAAAGGATTACTGTGAAACTACTTCCTGTCCTCACTGAACTGAACAGACCATATGATTACTGTGAAACTACATCCTGTCCTCACTGAACTGAACAGACCATATGATTACTGTGAAACTACATCCTGTCCTCACTGAACTGAACAGACCATATGATTACTGTGAAACTACTTCCTGTCCTCACTGAACTGAACAGACCATATGATTACTGTGAAACTACATCCTGTCCTCACTGAACTGAACAGACCATATGATTACTGTGAAACTACATCCTGTCCTCACTGAACTGAACAGACCATATGATTACTGTGAAACTACATCCTGTCCTCACTGAACTGAACAGACCATATGATTACTGTGAAACTACATCCTGTCCTCACTGAACTGAACAGACCATATGATTACTGTGAAACTACATCCTGTCCTCACTGAACTGAACAGACCATATGATTACTGTGAAACTACATCCTGTCCTCACTGAACTGAACAGACCATATGATTACTGTGAAACTACATCCTGTCCTCACTGAACTGAACAGACCATATGATTACTGTGAAACTACATCCTGTCCTCACTGAACTGAACAGACCATATGATTACTGTGAAACTACATCCTGTCCTCACTGAACTGAACAGACCATATGATTACTGTGAAACTACATCCTGTCCTCACTGAACTGAACAGACCATATGATTACTGTGAAACTACATCCTGTCCTCACTGAACTGAACAGACCATATGATTACTGTGAAACTACATCCTGTCCTCACTGAACTGAACAGACCATATGATTACTGTGAAACTACATCCTGTCCTCACTGAACTGAACAGACCATATGATTACTGTGAAACTACATCCTGTCCTCACTGAACTGAACAGACCATATGATTACTGTGAAACTACATCCGGTCCTCACTGAACTGAACAGACCACCATTCTGTATACTTCTGGCCCGTCTATGGACACTGTGTTAACTAACCTCCAGACGAGTTTCAATGCCATACAACTCTCCTTCCGTGGCCTCCAACTGCTCTTAAATACAAGTAAAACTAAATGAATGCTCTTCAACCGATCGCTGCCTGCACCTGCTCGCCCGTCCAGCATCACTACTCTGGACGGTTCTGACTTAGAATATGTGGACAACTACAAATACCTGGGTGTCTGGTTAGACTGTAATCTCTCCTTCCAGACTCACATTAAGCATCTCCAATCCAAAATTAAATCTAGAATCGGCTTCCTATTTCTCAACAAAGCGTCTTTCACTCATGCTGCCTAACATACCCTCGTAAAACTGACCATCCTACCGATCCTCGACTTCGGCGATGTAATTTAATTTACAAAATAGCCTCCAACACTCTACTCAACAAGCTGGATGCAGTCTATAACAGTGCCATCCGTTTTGTCACCAAAGCCCCATATACTACCCACCACTGCGACCTGTATGCTCTCGTTGGCTGGTCCTCGCTACATATTCGTCGCCAAACTCACTGGCTCCAGGTCATCTATAAGTCTTTGCTAGTTAAAGCCCCGCCTTATCTCAGCTCACTGGTCACCATAGCAGCACCCACCCGTAGCACGAACGAACTGCAAAAATCACTGAAGCTGGAGACTCATATCTCCCTCACTAGCTTTAAGCACCAGCTGTCAGAGCAGCTCACAGATCACTGCACCTGTACATAGCTCATCTGTAAATAGCCCATCCAACTACCTCATCCCCATGCTGTTATTTATTTTATTTATTTTGCTCCTTTGCACCCCAGTATCTCTACTTGCACACTCATCTTCTGCACATCCATCACTCCTGTGTTTAATTGCTATATTGTAATTATTTTGCCACTATGGCCTATTTATTGCCTTACCTCCCTTATCCTACCTCATTTGCACACACTGTAAAATACTTTTTCTACTGTATTATTGACTGTATGTTTTTTTTATTCCATGTGGAACTCTGTGTTGTTGTTTGTGTCACACTGCTTTGCTTTATCTTGGCCAGGTCGCAGTTGTAAATGAGAACTTGTTCTCAACTAGCCTACCTGGTTAAATAAAGGTGAAATAAAAAGTCCAGTCCTTACTGAACTGAGCAGAACATATCGGACATCACTAATGATGTGCAGTGCATGTTAGAACCATTATTCACTGTTCTATTCTCAGTGTTCTTTTCTCAGTGTTCTATTCTCAGTGTTCTATTCTCAGTGTTCTATTCTCAGTGTTCTATTCTCAGTGTTCTATTCTCAGTGTTCTTTTCTCAGTGTTCTATTCTCAGTGTTCTATTCTCAGTGTTCTATTCTCAGTGTTCTATTCTCAGTGTTCTATTCTCAGTGTTCTTTTCTCAGTGTTCTAACTCTTATCTGTCAAACACCTGGAGATTGATTTGTAGACAGAGTACCCTCTTTGCATATCAGTCAGATTACCTACAGTAGTAGTGGGTAATGGTTCAAGGATAGAGACGTTTGTTTGTTTAAATCTGTACTACCCTGTCACAGTCTCTCCTCCATCATTACCCCGTCACAGTGTCTCCTCCATCATTACCCTGTCACAGTCTCTCCTCACATCATTACCCCGTCACAGTGTCTCTCCTCCATCATTACACCGTCACAGTGTCTCTCCTCCATCATTACCCCGTCACAGTGTCTCTCCTCACATCATTACCCCGTCACAGTGTCTCTCCTCCATCATTACCCCGTCACAGTGTCTCCCTCCATCATTACCCCATCACAGTGTCTCTCCTCCATCATTACCCCGTCACAGTGTCTCTCCTCCATCATTACCCCGTCACAGTGTCTCTCCTCACATCATTACCCCGTCACAGTGTCTCTCCTCCATCATTACCCCGTCACAGTGTCTCTCCTCCATCATTACCCCATCACAGTGTCTCCTCCATCATTACCCCGTCACAGTGTCTCTCCTCCATCATTACCCCGTCACAGTGTCTCTCCTCCATCATTACCCCGTCACAGTGTCTCTCCTCCATCATTACCCCCGTACAGTGTCTCTCCTCCATCATTACCCCGTCACAGTGTCTCCTCACATCATTACCCCGTCACAGTGTCTCTCCTCCATCATTACCCCATCATTACCCCGTCACAGTGTCTCCTCACATCATTACCCCGTCACAGTGTCTCTCCTCCATCATTACCCCGTCACAGTGTCTCTCCTCCATCATTACCCCGTCACAGTGTCTCCTCCATCATTACCCCGTCACAGTGTCTCTCCTCACATCATTACCCCATCACAGTGTCTCTCCTCCATCATTACCCCATCACAGTGTCTCTCCTCCATCATTACCCCCATCACAGTGTCTCTCCTCCATCATTACCCCGTCACAGTGTCTCTCCTCCATCATTACCCTGTCACAGTCTCTCCTCCATCATTACCCCGTCACAGTGTCTCTCCTCCATCATTACCCCGTCACAGTGTCTCTCCTCCATCATTACCCCGTCACAGTGTCTCTCCTCACATCATTACCCCGTCACAGTGTCTCTCCTCCATCATTACCCCGTCACAGTGTCTCTCCTCCATCATTACCCCGTCAGTGTCTCTCCTCCATCATTACCCCGTCAGTGTCTCTCCTCCATCATTACCCCCATCACAGTGTCTCTCCTCCATCATTACCCCCATCACAGTGTCTCTCCTCCATCATTACCCCGTCACAGTGTCTCTCCTCACATCATTACCCCGTCACAGTGTCTCTCCTCACATCATTACCCTTGTCACAGTGTCTCTCCTCCATCATTACCCCCATCACAGTGTCTCTCCTCCATCATTACCCCGTCACAGTGTCCCCTCACATCATTACCCCGTCACAGTGTCTCCTCACATCATTACCCCGTCACAGTGTCTCTCCTCCATCATTACCCTGTCACAGTGTCTCTCCTCCATCATTACCCCGTCAGTGTCTCTCCTCCATCATTACCCCATCACAGTGTCTCTCCTCCATCATTACCCCCATCACAGTGTCTCTCCTCCATCATTACCCCGTCACAGTGTCTCTCCTCACATCATTACCTTGTCACAGTGTCTCTCCTCCCATCATTACCCCATCACAGTGTCTCTCCTCCATCATTACCCCGTCACAGTGTCTCCTCACATCATTACCCCGTCACAGTGTCTCTCCTCCATCATTACCCCGTCAGTGTCTCTCCTCCATCATTACCCTGTCACAGTGTCTCTCCTCACATCATTACCCCGTCACAGTGTCTCTCCTCCATCATTACCCCCATCACAGTGTCTCTCCTCCATCATTACCCCATCACAGTGTCTCTCCTCCATCATTACCCCATCACAGTGTCTCTCCTCCATCATTACCCCATCACAGTGTCTCTCCTCCATCATTACCCGTCAGTGTCTCTCCTCCATCATTACCCCGTCACAGTGTCTCTCCTCCATCATTACCCCGTCACAGTGTCTCTCCTCCATCATTACCCCATCACAGTGTCTCTTCCATCATTACCCCATCACAGTCTCTCCTCCATCATTACCCCGTCACAGTGTCTCTCCTCCATCATTACCCCGTCACAGAGCTAGCCTATCACAGTCTCTCTGGGGACAGAGCTAGCCTATCACAATCTCTCTGGGGACAGAGCTAGCCTATCACAGTCTCTCTGGGGACCGAGCTAGCCTATCACAGTCTCTCTGGGGACCGAGCTAGCCTATCACAGTCTCTCTGGGGACAGAGCTAGCCTATCACAGTCTCTCTGGGGACAGAGCTAGCCTATCACAGTCTCTCTGGGGACAGCGCTAGCCTATAAGGGAGGGTGTGGGAGCGGAGGACAAGCTGCTGTGTTTATAAAAAGGATGCTACTGGCTTTCTATACACCATAATAATGAAGACTGCAGCCATATCAGGGCTACTGGCTTTCTATGCACCATAATAATGAAGGCTGTAGCCATATCGGGGCTACTGGCTTTCTATACACCATAATAATGAAGACTGCAGCCATATCAGGGCTACTGGCTTTCTATGCACCATAATAATGAAGACTGCAGCCATATCAGGGCTACTGGCTTTCTATGCACCATAATAATGAAGACTGTAGCCATATCAGGGCTACTGGCTTTCTATGCACCATAATAATGAAGACTGCAGCCATATCAGGGCTACTGGCTTTCTATACACCATAATAATGAAGACTGTAGCCATATCAGGGCTACTGGCTTTCTATGCACCATAATAATGAAGACTGCAGCCATATCAGGGCTACTGGCTTTCTATACACCATAATAATGAAGACTGCAGCCATATCAGGGCTACTGGCTTTCTATACACCATAATAATGAAGACTGCAGCCATATCAGGGCTACTGGCTTTCTATACACCATAATAATGAAGACTGTAGCCATATCAGGGCTACTGGCTTTCTATACACCATAATAATGAAGACTGCAGCCATATCAGGGCTACTGGCTTTCGCGCCTAACATCTCCTAGCTGTGACAATATTCACTGTATACTACACTTGGCTTCGTTCAACACATCCTGATTTGGCGAGGTTACATTCTGTTTCACTGCAAGTGAAACGAAACGGGAGAGCAGCGTTCAACTGTGGTTCACAAGGCTACTATACTATGGCCTCTCAGGTATCATCTGTTGCGTGGGGTTACTATCCTCTCTGTGTTTCTGTTTGTCTCCAGGAAAGGCAAAGATGTGCCTCCATCCTTCAAGCACTTCTTCAGCAGCGCGGTGGCCCTCAGCTGCATCAACCTTTCAGGGACCAGACTCCCTCCAGAGGCCTTGAAGTGAGCAACCTAACCATGCTCCCTCTGTCTTTCTCTCCTCTGTCTCTGTCTCTCTCTCCTCTGTCTCTTTTTCTCTCCTCCCTCTGTCTCAATCTCTCTTCTCTCTCTCTCTCCCCTTTCAGTCTCAATCTCTCTCAGCTCTTCTCTCTCCCCTCTCTGTCTCAATCTCTTCTGTCCCTCCTCACTTTCCCTCTCTCCCATCTCCCTCTTTCTCTCTCTTTCTCACCTCTCTCTGTCTCTCTTCTCTCTCTTACGCTCCCCTCCAATATAATAATTTCCTTTTTTTTTTCTTCATAATAGGAATTAGAGCTACACCGAGTGTACAAAACATTAGGAACACCTTCCTAATATTGAGTTTCACCCCCTTTTGCCCTCAGAACAGCCTCAATTCGTCAGGCATGGACTCTACAAGGTGTCGAAAGCGTTCCACAGGGATGCTGGCCCATTTTGACTCTTAATGCTTCCCACAGACGTGTCAAGTTGGCTGGATGTCCTTTGGGTGGTGGACCATTCTTGATCCACACGGGAAACTGTTGAGCGTGAAAAACCCAGCAACGTTGCAGTTCTTGACGTGTCTGGCACCTACGACCACTCCCTGTTCAAAAGCACTTTAAGCTTTCACCCTCTGAATACATGAACACTGTCAGGTCTGCTCCTGCTCTCCCCCCCCCAGGCTGCCCTGCATCACACACTCCTATCATCCATTACGCACACCTGCCTTCCCTCATCACGCACATCAGCGATATTGGACTCATCTGGACTCACTCATCACCTGTTATTACCTCCCCTATATTTATCAGTTCCCCAGCTCTGTTCCCTGCTTCTGCTTTGATTGTCTTTTGTTTGTGTTACCTGTTTGCTGACGCTGTTCCTGTCTCGTTCCATGTCGGTTATTTATTAAATGTTACTTCCTGTACCTGCTTCGTCTCTCCAGCATCATCCCATGTGAAAGAATACTGAAGCAAACCACCCTAGCCAGATCGACGGGCTTCCACACCCTAGCCAGCTCGACGGGCTTCCACACCCTAGCCGGCTCGACGGGCTTCCACACCCTAGCCGGCTCGACGGGCTTCCACACCCTAGCCGGCTCGACGGGCTTCCACACCCTAGCCAGCTCGACGGGCTTCCACACCCTAGCCGGCTCGACGGGCTTCCACACCCTAGCCGGCTCGACGGGCTTCCACACCCTAGCCGGCTCGACGGGCTTCCACCACCTGCTCGACGCTTCCACACCCTAGCCGGCTCGACGGGCTTCCACACCCTAGCCGGCTCAACGGGCTTCCACACCCTAGCCGGCTCGACAGGCTTCCACACCCTAGCCGGCTCGACGGGCTTCCACACCCTTCCACACCCTAGCCGGCTCGACGGGCTTCCACACCCTAGCCGGCTCGACGGGCTTCCACACCCTAGCCAGATCGTACGTTTTTGTTCGCCCAGCCGGTCCAGGAGTTTTTTTTTGTTAGTTTTTTGTTTTGTTGGTGATGTCGGGGTGGATTCCTCCGCCGATGGAACCGGGGGTGCCTAAGCCAGCCCGTCGGGCTTTCACACCCTGGCTGGCTCGGCGGCTTCCCATCCCACGTCACACTCCACCGGATCATCGGGCTCCCTCTCTGCAGCGGGATTGCCAGGCGTCTTGCCTCAGCCGGCTCGCCAGGCTCTCACGCTCCTGCCGGTTCCTTGGGCTTCCACGCCCCAACCGGCTTGCCCAGCGCCCATGTCTTAGCCGGTTTGCCCAGGTGGGACGCCGAGTTGCGCCCCTGGGGGGGGGGGGTACAGTCACGTCTGCTCCCGCTCACCCCCCCCCCCCCCCCCTGCATCACACACTCCTATCATCCATTACGCACACCTGCCTTCCCTCGTCACGCACATCAGCGATATTGGACTCATCTGGACTCACTCATCACCTGTTATTACCTCCCCTATATTTGTCAGTTCCCCAGCTCTGTTCCCCGCTTCTGCTTTGATTGTCTTTTGTTTGTGTTACCTGTTTGCTAACGCTGTTCCTGTCTCGTTCCATGTTCGTTATTTATTAAATGTTACTTCCTGTACCTGCTTCGTCTCTCCAGCGTCATCCCATGTGACAAACTATCCATGTCTCAATTATCTCAAGGCTTAAAAAACCTTCTTTGACCAGTCTCATCCCCTTCGTCTACTCTGATTGAAGTGGATTTAACAAGTGACTTTCACCTGGATTCACCTGGTCAGTCTGTCAGGGAAAGAGCAGGTTCCTAATGTTTTGTCCACTCAGTGTGTATATCTCACTCTCTCAGCATCCAATGAACTAGACTGGATGCTTCATCCCGTAAACTAGACTGGATGCTTCATCCCGTAAACTAGACTGGATGCTTCATCCCGTAAACTAGACTGGATGCTTCATCCCGTAAACTAGACTGGATGCTTCATCCCGTAAACTAGACTGGATGCTTCATCCCGTAAACGAGACTGGATGCTTCATCCCGTAAACGAGACTGGATGCTTCATCCCGTAAACTAGACTGGATGCTTCATCTCGTAAACTAGACTGGATTCTTCATTGTTAGTCTCTATTATAAACCTAACCAATAGTGAGTCTGCCTGAAATGTATTAAACAATATTGTTGTCTTCCTTGCAGAGCTCTTCTGCTCGGTCTGGCCAGCAACCCCAACATCAAGGAAGTGTCTTTAGACCTCAGCTGCTGTGAGGTAAGAACACAGAGAGGCTACAGGAAGTGTCTTTAGACCTCAGCTGCTGTGAGGTAAGAACACAGAGAGGCTAAAGGAAGTGTCTTTATACCTCAGCTGCTGTGAGGTAAGAACACAGAGAGGCTAAAGGAAGTGTCTTTATACCTCAGCTGCTGTGAGGTAAGAACACAGAGAGGCTAAAGGAAGTGTCTTTATACCTCAGCTGCTGTGAGGTAAGAACACAGAGAGGCTACAGGAAGTGTCTTTAGACCTCAGCTGCTGTGAGGTAAGAACACAGAGAGGCTAAAGGAAGTGTCTTTATACCTCAGCTGCTGTGAGGTAAGAACACAGAGAGGCTACAGGAAGTGTCTTTATACCTCAGCTGCTGTGAGGTAAGAACACAGAGAGGCTAAAGGAAGTGTCTTTATACCTCAGCTGCTGTGAGGTAAGAACACAGAGAGGCTAAAGGAAGTGTCTTTAGACCTCAGCTGCTGTGAGGTAAGAACACAGAGAGGCTACAGGAAGTGTCTTTATACCTCAGCTGCTGTGAGGTAAGAACACAGAGAGGCTAAAGGAAGTGTCTTTAGACCTCCGCTGCTGTGAGGTAAGAACACAGAGAGAGAATTCCCTCCCCCTTTTCACAGATCTGTAAAATTACTCTGTTTTGTCAAAGAACGAAGATGATTGTTTTTAGGCCCTTTAGCAAGACATGTAAACACGATGTATTTAGCCTTCCAGTTGTGGAAATAGATATGAAAGACAACTTTATTAGTCAGGGGTCTCTTCACTATAGTACTATACATCAATGGTCTCTTCACTATAGTACTATATGTCCTAATATGTAACATTAAAAACCTTAGCAGATCTGCTAAAGCAACAATCTATCTCTTGTTCTTGGTCCAGATATGTGACATTTAGCTGAACATTCTTCTTCGTCAGTTTAAGAATTCTATCTTTGGCCTTGATGGTTTTTGGAGTGAACATCCCATAGCACTGTCTGCTGTTCTAGCTTCCTCCTCTCCAAGTATACCTGATGAGTCCACTATAACTCTATATAATGGATCACTTGGCGAAGCGAGAGAGAGAAGAGAGGAACAGGAAGGAGATGGAATAGAAATGGCTAATTATGTCACGCACTCACACACATGCATGCACAGAAAACACACACACACACACACACACTCTCTCTCACCCCCATGCCCTAATCTAATAAAGATGTCTTTCCACAGATTCATTGAATACCACTGCAGCAGGATCCACAGTCAGCAAAATCATTTCAAATGTTAAACCGCTGTTGAGCTACTGAATTATCTCTTGCCTTTCAGTCTTTGTGGGTGTAATAATGAACCATTGGTTTGAAGCAATCTCACTGTGTGCTACAGTACTATATGTGTTCTTCTCTGATTCCCAAATTGCACCCTATTACATATGTAGTGCACTACTTTTGACCAGAACCCAATAGGTCATGGTCAAAAGTAGTGCACTACATGGGTAATAGGGTGCCATTTGGGATAAATACTCTTGTCTAATTGTATGTGGATGATCTAGCCAGAGGATTGTACCCTCTAATAGCTACTGGTCCCTGTAGGTCTCTGATGTGTGTTGTTGTACCCTCTAATAGCTACTGGTCCCTGTATGTCTCTGATGTGTGTTGTTGTTCCCTCTAATAGCTACTGGTCCCTGTATATCTCTGATGTGTGGTGTTGTTCCCTCTAATAGCTACTGGTCCCTGTATATCTCTGATGTGTGTTGTTGTACCCTCTAATAGCTACTGGTCCCTGTATGTCTCTGATGTGTGTTGTTGTTCCCTCTAATAGCTAGCTACTGGTCCCTGTATATCTCTGATGTGTGGTGTTGTTCCCTCTAATAGCTACTGGTCCCTGTATATCTCTGATGTGTGTTGTTGTTCCCTCTAATAGCTAGCTACTGGTCCCTGTATGTCTCTGATGTGTGTTGTTGTTCCCTCTAATAGCTAGCTACTGGTCCCTGTATATCTCTGATGTGTGGTGTTGTTCCCTCTAATAGCTACTGGTCCCTGTATATCTCTGATGTGTGTTGTTGTTCCCTCTAATAGCTAGCTACTGGTCCCTGTATGTCTCTGATGTGTGTTGTTGTACCCTCTAATAGCTACTGGTCCCTGTATGTCTCTGATGTGTGTTGTTGTACCCTCTAATAGCTACTGGTCCCTGTATGTCTCTGATGTGTGTTGTTCCCTCTAATAGCTACTGGTCCCTGTATGTCTCTGATGTGTGGTGTTGTTCCCTCTAATAGCTACTGGTCCCTGTATATCTCTGATGTGTGTTGTTGTACCCTCTAATAGCTACTGGTCCCTGTATGTCTCTGATGTGTGTTGTTGTACCCTCTAATAGCTACTGGTCCCTGTATATCTCTGATGTGTGTTGTTGTACCCTCTAATAGCTACTGGTCCCTGTATATCTCTGATGTGTGTTGTTGTACCCTCTAATAGCTACTGGTCCCTGTATGTCTCTGATGTGTGTTGTTGTTCCCTCTAATAGCTACTGGTCCCTGTATGTCTCTGATGTGTGTTGTTGTTCCCTCTAATAGCTACTGGTCCCTGTATGTCTCTGATGTGTGTTGTTGTACCCTCTAATAGCTACTGGTCCCTGTATGTCTCTGATGTGTGTTGTTGTTCCCTCTAATAGCTACTGGTCCCTGTATGTCTCTGATGTGTGGTGTTGTTCCCTCTAATAGCTACTGGTCCCTGTATGTCTCTGATGTGTGTTGTTGTTCCCTCTAATAGCTACTGGTCTCTGTATGTCTCTGATGTGTGTTGTTGTTCCCTCTAATAGCTACTGGTCCCTGTATGTCTCTGATGTGTGTTGTTCTCTCCCCCTAATGCTGCTCTAAGCTTGGTCACTGTGTAAGTATTACCCTGACTAACTACTGATAACTACTGTTAACTCCTGGCAATAATTCCAGCTAACCCCTGGCTATAATTCCAGCTAACCCCTGGCTATAATTCCAGCTAACCCCTGGCTGTAATTCCAGGCTAACCCCTGGCTATAATTCCAGCTATCTCCTGGCTGTAATTCCAGGCTAACTCCTGGCTGTAATTCCAGGCTAACTCCTGGCTGTAATTCCAGGCTATCTCCTGGCTGTAATTCCAGGCTAACCCCTGGCTGTAATTCCA
Source organism: Salmo trutta (assembly GCF_901001165.1). NCBI lineage: Eukaryota > Metazoa > Chordata > Actinopteri > Salmoniformes > Salmonidae > Salmo > Salmo trutta. Next base: position 84,428 of record NW_021822705.1, read on the forward strand.
GGCTAACTCTTGGCTGTAATTCTAAGCTTCTCCTTACTGCTTTCTCTGGTGTTGTCATTCAGTTACACCCATCATCATTCCATCATCATTCCATCATCATTCCATCATCATTCCATCATTATTCCATCATCATTCCATCATTATTCCCTTCGTAAACTGTTTCTCAATTATAAACAGACATGGCATGTTTTTAACATCTCATTGTATTGCTTCACCCTCCCTGCTTTTTCTAACATGTCTGTTGGTGTTGTACCATAGACGGTGTGGTATGTCCCTCCATTTTAGTTCTCTCTTTATCTACACATCTATTGTTATCCCAGCCCTAGGGAAGCTGCTGTTCTCTATCTACATCTATTGTTATCCCAGCCCTAGGGAAGCTGCTGTTCTCTATCTACATCTATTGTTATCCCAGCCCTAGGGAAGCTGCTGTTCTCTATCTACATCTATTGTTATCCCAGCCCTAGGGAAGCTGCTGTTCTCTATCTACATCTATTGTTATCCCAGCCCTAGGGAAGCTGCTGTTCTCTATCTACATCTATTGTTATCCCAGCCCTAGGGAAGCTGCTGTTCTCTATCTACATCTATTGTTATCCCAGCCCTAGGGAAGCTGCTGTTCTCTATCTACATCTATTGTTATCCCAGCCCTATGGAAGCTGCTGTTCTCTATCTACATCTATTGTTATCCCAGCCCTAGGGAAGCTGCTGTTCTCTATCTACATCTATTGTTATCCCAGCCCTAGGGAAGCTGCTGTTCTCTATCTACATCTATTGTTATCCCAGCCCTAGGGAAGCTGCTGTTCTCTATCTACATCTATTGTTATCCCAGCCCTAGGGAAGCTGCTGTTCTCTGCCTACATCTATTGTTATCCCAGCACTAGGGAAGCTGCTGTTCTCTATCTACATCTATTGTTATCCCAGCCCTAGGGAAGCTGCTGTTCTCTATCTACATCTATTGTTATCCCAGCCCTAGGGAAGCTGCTGTTCTCTATCTACATCTATTGTTATCCCAGCCCTAGGGAAGCTGCTGTTCTCTATCTACATCTATTGTTATCCCAGCCCTAGGGAAGCTGCTGTTCTCTATCTACATCTATTGTTATCCCAGCCCTAGGGAAGCTGCTGTTCTCTATCTACATCTATTGTTATCCCAGCCCTAGGGAAGCTGCTGTTCTCTATCTACATCTATTGTTATCCCAGCCCTAGGGAAGCTGCTGTTCTCTATCTACATCTATTGTTATCCCAGCCCTAGGGAAGCTGCTGTTCTCTATCTACATCTATTGTTATCCCAGCCCTAGGGAAGCTGCTGTTCTCTATCTACATCTATTGTTATCCCAGCCCTAGGGAAGCTGCTGTTCTCTATCTACATGTATTGTTATCCCAGCACTAGGGAAGCTGCTGTTCTCTATCTACATCTATTGTTATCCCAGCACTAGGGAAGCTGCTGTTCTCTATCTACATGTATTGTTATCCCAGCCCTAGGGAAGCTGCTGTTCTCTATCTACATCTATTGTTATCCCAGCCCTAGGGAAGCTGCTGTTCTCTATCTACATATATTGTTATCCCAGCCCTAGGGAAGCTGCTGTTCTCTATCTACATCTATTGTTATCCCAGCCCTAGGGAAGCTGCTGTTCTCTATCTACATCTATTGTTATCCCAGCCCTAGGAAAGCTGCTGTTCTCTATCTACATCTATTGTTATCCCAGCCCTAGGGAAGCTGCTGTTCTCTATCTACATCTATTGTTATCCCAGCCCTAGGGAAGCTGCTGTTCTCTATCTACATGTATTGTTATCCCAGCACTAGGGAAGCTGCTGTTCTCTATCTACATCTATTGTTATCCCAGCACTAGGGAAGCTGCTGTTCTCTATCTACATGTATTGTTATCCCAGCCCTAGGGAAGCTGCTGTTCTCTATCTACATCTATTGTTATCCCAGCCCTAGGGAAGCTGCTGTTCTCTATCTACATATATTGTTATCCCAGCCCTAGGGAAGCTGCTGTTCTCTATCTACATCTATTGTTATCCCAGCCCTAGGGAAGCTGCTGTTCTCTATCTACATCTATTGTTATCCCAGCCCTAGGGAAGCTGCTGTTCTCTATCTACATCTATTGTTATCCCAGCCCTAGGGAAGCTGCTGTTCTCTATCTACATCTATTGTTATCCCAGCCCTAGGGAAGCTGTTCTCTATCTACATCTATTGTTATCCCAGCCCTAGGGAAGCTGCTGTTCTCTATCTACATCTATTGTTATCCCAGCCCTAGGGAAGCTGCTGTTCTCTATCTACATCTATTGTTATCCCAGCACTAGGGAAGCTGCTGTTCTGTTTCTCATATCTCATCTTGTCTCTCTGTTGACAGCTCAGGTCTGGCGGGTCACAGATCCTGGAGGGATGCATCGCTGAGCTCCCCAACATCTCCAGTCTGGACATCTCTGACAACGGTAAGACTCTATCTAGCTTCTCTATATCTATAATGTTAAGACAGCATCTCCAGTCTGGACATCTCTGACAACGGTAAGACTATATCTAGCTTCTCTATATCTATAATGTTAAGACAGCATCTCCAGTCTGAACATCTCTGACAATGGTAAGACTATATCTAGCTTCTCTATATCTATAATGTTAAGACAGCATCTCCAGTCTGGACATCTCTGACAACGGTAAGACTATATCTAGCTTCTCTATATCTATAATGTTAAGACAGCATCTCCAGTCTGGACATCTCTGACAACGGTAAGACTATATCTAGCTTCTCTATATCTATAATGTTAAGACAGCATCTCCAGTCTGGACATCTCTGACAACGGTAAGACTATATCTAGCTTCTCTATATCTATAATGTTAAGACAGCATCTCCAGTCTGGACATCTCTGACAACGGTAAAACAAGACAAGGGAATGCAGTTGATCCAGTATAAAGCAGGGATGTCCAAAGGTTTGTGTGGGTGGCTGGGTATAAAGGTTTGTGTGGGGGGCTGGGTATAAAGGTTTGTGTGGGGGGCTGGGTGTAGAGGGTTGTGTGGGGGGCTGGGTGTAGAGGGTGGTGTGGGGGGCTGGGTGTAGAGGGTGGTGTGGGGGGGCTGGGTGTAGAGGGTGGTGTGGGGGGCTGGGTGTAGAGGGTGGTGTGGGGGGCTGGGTGTAAAGGGTGGTGTGGGGGGGCTGGGTGTAAAGGGTGGTGTGGGGGCTGGGTGTAGAGGTGGGTGGGGGGCTGGGTGTAGGGTGTGGGGGGCTGGGTGTAAGGGTGGTGTGGGGGGCTGGGTGTAAGAGGGTGGTGTGGGGGGCTGGGTGTAAGAGGGTGGTGTGGGGGGCTGGGTGTAGAGGGTGGTGTGGGGGGCTGGGTGTAGAGGGTGGTGTGGGGGGCTGGGTGTAGAGGGTGGTGTGGGGGGCTGGGTGTAGAGGGTGGTGTGGGGGGCTGGGTGTAGAGGGTGGTGTGGGGGGGCTGGGTGTAGAGGGTGGTGTGGGGGGCTGGGTGTAGAGGGTGGTGTGGGGGGCTGGGTGTAGAGGGTGGTGTGGGGGGCTGGGTGTAGAGGGTGGTGTGGGGGGCTGGGTGTAGAGGGTGGTGTGGGGGCTGGGTGTAAGGGTGGTGTGGGGGCTGGTGTAGAGGGTGGTGTGGGGGGCTGGGTGTAGAGGGTGGTGTGGGGGGCTGGGTGTAAAGGGTGGTGTGGGGGGGCTGGGTGTAGAGGGTGGTGTGGGGGGGCTGGGTGTAGAGGGTGGTGTGGGGGGCTGGGTGTAGAGGGTGGTGTGGGGGGCTGGGTGTAGAGGGTGGTGTGGGGGGCTGGGTGTAAAGGGTGGTGTGGGGGGGCTGGGTGTAAAGGGTGGTGTGGGGGGGCTGGGTGTAAAGGGTGGTGTGGGGGGGCTGGGTGTAGAGGGTGGTGTGGGGGGCTGGGTGTAGAGGGTGGTTGTGGGGGGGCTGGGTGTAGAGGGTGGTGTGGGGGGGCTGGGTGTAGAGGGTGGTGTGGGGGGGCTGGGTGTAGAGGGTGGTGTGGGGGGGCTGGGTGTAGAGGGTGGTGTGGGGGGGCTGGGTGTAGAGGGTGGTGTGGGGGGGCTGGGTGTAGAGGGTGGTGTGGGGGGGCTGGGGTGTAGAGGGTGGTGTGGGGGGGCTGGGTGTAGAGGGTGGTGTGGGGGGGCTGGGTGTAGAGGGTGGTGTGGGGGGGCTGGGTGTAGAGGGTGGTGTGGGGGGGCTGGGTGTAGAGGGTGGTGTGGGGGGCTGGGTGTAGAGGGTGGTGTGGGGGGCTGGGTGTAGAGGGTGGTGTGGGGGGGCTGGGTGTAGAGGGTGGTGTGGGGGGCTGGGTGTAGAGGTGGTGTGGGGGGCTGGGTGTAGAGGGTGTGTGGGGGGGCTGGGTGTAGAGGGTGGTGTGGGGGGGGCTGGGTTGTAGAGGGTGGTGTGGGGGGCTGGGTGTAGAGGGTGGTGTGGGGGGGCTGGGTGTAGAGGGTGGTGTGGGGGGGCTGGGTGTAGAGGGTGGTGTGGGGGGCTGGTGTAGAGGGTGGTGTGGGGGGCTGGGTGTAGAGGGTGGTGTGGGGGGGCTGGGTGTAGAGGGTGGTGTGGGGGGCTGGGTGTAGAGGGTGGTGTGGGGGGGCTGGGTGTAAGAGGGTGGTGTGGGGGGGCTGGGTGTAGAGGGTGGTGTGGGGGGCTGGGTGTAGAGGTGGTGTGGGGGGGCTGGGTGTAGAGGGTGGTGTGGGGGGGCTGGGTGTAGAGGGTGGTGTGTGGGGCTGGGTGTAGAGGGTGGTGTGGGGGGGCTGGGTGTAGAGGGGTGGTGTGGGGGGGCTGGGTGTAGAGGGTGGTGTGGGGGCTTGGTGTAGAGGGTGGTGTGGGGGGGTCTGGGTGTAGAGGGTGGTGTGGGGGGCTGGTGTAGAGGGTGGTGTGTGGGGGGCTGGTGTAGAGGGGGTGTGGGGGGCTGGGTGTAGAGGGTGGTGTGGGGGGCTGGGTGTAGAGGGTGGTGTGGGGGGCTGGGTGTAGAGGGTGGTGTGGGGGGCTGGGTGTAGAGGGTGGTGTGGGGGGCTGGGTGTAAAGGGTGGTGTGGGGGGCTGGGTGTAAAGGGTGGTGTGGGGGGCTGGGTGTAGAGGGTGGTGTGGGGGGGCTGGGTGTAGAGGGTGGTGTGGGGGGGCTGGGTGTAGAGGGTGGTGTGGGGGGCTGGGTGTAGAGGGTGGTGTGGGGGGGCTGGGTGTAGAGGGTGGTGTGGGGGGCTGGGTGTAGAGGGTGGTGTGGGGGGGCTGGGTGTAGAGGGTGGTGTGGGGGGGCTGGGTGTAGAGGGTGGTGTGGGGGGCTGGGTGTAGAGGGTGGTGTGGGGGGGCTGGGTGTAGAGGGTGGTGTGGGGGGGCTGGGTGTAGAGGGTGGTGTGGGGGGCTGGGTGTAGTCTTTTTCTCCAGCCCAACAAACCCAGTAGTGTAGCTGACTCGACTAATATAATGATTCATTTAAAGTCTGTGATTAGCTGATTGGTTGAATCAGATGTGTTACTGCTTTGGCTCCCAGAATGCCCTTTAGATGATTGGTTTGTGTTTCCTCCAGGTCTGGACTCTGACCTGTCCACTCTGCTGGTGTGGCTGGCCAAGAACCGATCCATCCGACACCTCTCACTGGGGAAGAACTTCAACAACATCAAGTCCAAGTACGACTGGGGGGGCTAGGCCAGCACTGGGGGGGGCTAGGCCAGCACTGGGGGGGGGGGGCCTAGGCCAGCACTGGGGGGGCTAGGCCAGCACTGGGGGGGGCTAGGCCAGCACTGGGGGGGGCTAGGCCAGCACTGGGGGGGGCTAGGCCAGCACTGGGGGGGGGCTAGGCCAGCACTGGGGGGGGGGGGGGGGGGCTAGGCCAGCGCTGGGGGGGGCTAGGCCAGCGCTAGGGGGGGGTCTAGGCCAGCGCTGGGGGGGGCTAGGCCAGCACTGGGGGGGGGGCTAGGCCAGCACTGGGGGGGGGCTAGGCCAGCGCTGGGGGGGGGGGCTAGGCCCGCGCTGGGGGGGGGCTAGGCCCGCGCTGGGGGGGGCTAGGCCAGCGCTGGGGGGTGGGGGCTAGGCCTGCGCTGGGGGGTGGGGGTGGGCTAGGCCAGCGCTGGGGGGGGGGGGGGGGGCCAGGACCAATATCCTTACTGTCTGGCTGGAGATGGAAGCATTCACACAACACATCCCATACACTTAACATACACACAACACATCCCATACACTTAACAAACACACAACACATCCCATACACTTAACATACACACAACACATCCCATACACTTAACATACACACAACACATCCATACACTTAACAAACACACAACACATCCCATACACTTAACATACACACAACACATCCCATACACTTAACATACACACAACACATCCCATACACTTAACATACACACAACACATCCCATACACTTAACATATACACAACACATCCCATACACTTAACATACACACAACACATCCCATACACTTAACAAACACACAACACATCCCATACACTTAACATACACACAACACATCCCATACACTTAACAAACACACAACACATCCCATACACTTAACAAACACACAACACATCCCATACACTTAACAAACACACAACACATCCCATACACTTAACAAACACACAACACATCACTTAACATACACACAACACATCCCATACACTTAACAAACACACAACACATCCCTTAACATACACACATACGGTTACACACCATTGTAACTCCATATTGTCATTGTTTTAGTCTATAGAAACCTCATTACCGGTTCTCTTTGTTTCTCAGAAATCTGGCCCCTGTGTTGGACAACCTGGTTCATATGATTCAGGAAGAGGAATCGGTGAGTTTTCCATCAGTATGAGTTGAATGTCATTATCAGAGAAACACTTTGTCTTTCCTCGTCAACCAAGGTGGTTTGGTAACACTTCATTCACCTGCAAGGTTTCACAGCAGAAAGTATTACTGTCTGAAACGGATGTGTTGCTGCTGCTGTCTTGGTCCAGGTCTCTCTTGAAAAATACCGTTTTATCTCAACGAGACCAACATGGTTAAAGGTCCAATGCAACCCTTTTTTGTATCTCAATTTCAAATAATTTCTGGGTAAAAAAAATTGTACCTTATTTTGCTTGTTTTCAATTAAAATAGTCAAAAATAATCAAAAATAGCTTCTTAGGAAAGAGCAATTTCTCAAGCAAGAATTTAGCTGAACTGTCTGGGAGTGGTCTGAGTAGGGAGGGAAACTGAAATCTAGCTGTTATTGGCAGAGAGGTTTGGAACGCTCTTTCTAATTGGTCTATTAACTGGTGATGTCACCAGGCAGGCCAAAACTGTTCAAACAGCTCTTACACTAAAAAGGGCATAATCATAATTTACACAATTTCAGTGTTATTCCAACATCATAGTGTGGAAATATATATAAAATACAGGAAAATCACATTTTTAACTGCACTGGGCCTTTATTTAAAGGTTTAATAAATACATTACAGCATGTTTCATCATTCTCTGGATCATTTATGTACATATTACAGTAAATCCCAGCCTCCCTCTGAGTATTATCCCTGTCATTCCTCCCTCAGCCTGGGCTGCCCTGCCTACAGGGGATGGTGTTATTCTGGATCTCTGCAGAGTCACTGTGTCTGGGGTGGAGGGAGAGGGGGTTGGTGGAGGTGGTGGGGTAGAATCACTGTGTCTGGGTGGAGGGAGAGGGGGCTGGTGGTGGTGGAGGTGGTGGTGGTGGTGGTGGGGTAGAATCACTGTGTCTGGGGTGGTAGTGGTGGTGGTGGTGGTGGTGGTGGTGGGGTAGAATCACTGTGTCTGGGGTGGAGGAGGTGGTGGTGGTGGGGTAGAATCACTGTGTCTGGGGTGGTGGTGGTGGTGGTGGTGGTGGTGGTGGTGGTGGGGTAGAATCACTGTGTCTGGGGTGAAGGTGGTGGTAGAGGTGGTGGTGGTGGTGGTGGGGTAGAATCACTGTGTCTGGGGTGGAGGGATGTAACCTCTCTGAATGCTGTGCAGGGCAGAGTGAGGGATGTAACCTCTCTGCTCATCACTACTGAAATTATAACTCTGCTCATCACTACTGAAATTACAACTCTGCTCATCACTACTCAAATTACAACTCTGCTCATCACTACTGAAATTACAACTCTGCTCACCACTACTCAAATTACAACTCTGCTCATCACTACTCAAATTACAACTCTGCTCATCACTACTGAAATTACAACTCTGGTCATCACTACTGAAATTACAACTCTGCTCATCACTACTGAAATTACAACTCTGCTCATCACTACACAAATTACAACTCTGCTCATCACTACTGAAATTACAACTCTGCTCATCACTACTGAAATTACAACTCTGCTCATCACTACTGAAATTACAACTCTGCTCATCACTACTGAAATTACAACTCTGCTCATCACTACTGAAATTACAACTCTGCTCATCACTACTCAAATTACAACTCTGCTCATCACTACTGAAATTACAACTCTGCTCATCACTACTGAAATTACAACTCTGCTCACCACTACTGAAATTACAACTCTGCTCATCACTACTGAAATTACAACTCTGCTCATCACTACTGAAATTACAACTCTGCTCACCACTACTGAAATTACAACTCTGCTCATCACTACTGAAATTACAACTCTGCTCACCACTACTGAAATTACAACTCTGCTCATCACTATGGAAATTACAACTCTGCTCATCACTACGGAAATTACAACTCTGCTCATCACTACTGAAATTACAACTCTGCTCATCACTACTGAAATTACAACTCTGCTCATCACTACTCAAATTACAACTCTGCTCATCACTACTGAAATTACAACTCTGCTCATCACTACTGAAATTACAACTCTGCTCACCACTACTCAAATTACAACTCTGCTCATCACTACTCAAATTACAACATCATCAGGCCTGACGTACCACTCGTGTATGTAGTAAGTAAGTAGTGAAACAAAGTATTATTGAGTAGAACTTGTAAGGTAGTGATGAATACTAAGTTAGCTTTTTTCTCTCTCGTGAGGTTGTGGTGATATACTGCCATCTGGTGGCGACTAGAAGCAATGGCATAATATGAACTATTACAAATTGATGGTCCTTGAAAATAAATATTAGTGATTGAAAAAGTACTTAAGTCCTTGAATTTGACTTGCCACTGTCTGTACGAACCCTGATTTATGGGATAAAAATATACAAGAAAAACGTACATGTATTACAGTGGTGGTTGGTGCCGTTTGAGATGAGGGAGGATGATTTATTTATTTTAACATGGTCTTATTTCTATTACAGCATATTGGATGACTCTCATGTATATTCCATTCACCCAGCTCAATGTAACATTGTTAAGTTTAGGCGACTACATTATACTCGGATTTTCCCTATACCCATCATGAGGTTGCTACAACCTAGTTTATGAATGAGAGTTTACAACATAGGTGCACAGGTGGAGAGAAATTTGAGTAATCAAGGTGACACATTCCGCCTTCAACACTCTTGCCTGCATCTAGCTGATCTAGGGTGTAGTCATTAGTCCAACAGTTGCAAACAAGAGTTTCTATTGGACAAATTCAGTTTATCGGCGTTTCATTTGCTTCCGTTTAAGAATACACCACTGATCACACGCAAACACAGTTCGCTTTCATAGCAGCCACGTACAAGCAGCTCGGTGTATATATAATTCCTTCTTACATCTTTCCACGCGCTCTTCTCCGCTCAACTTTTCCCTTCGCTTGTGGACTTCAGTGCACAACACATCAGCTGTCTGTGACCAGACCCAAAAAAAACATTCCAAGCTAAACCTTCATATCATGACCGCTAACCGCTACACACAGCATACATTGTTGTACGTCATAGTTGGCTAGAAGTACTTGAACTAACGCGTTAGTACAATCATGCAGTAGAGTGTACAGTCAGCAGCAAGCAGTTTACACCGGCGAGTCCCGGTGGCAATATATTTATAAAACCAAAAGCTTACCTTGACTTGGAAGAGTTCCAGTGTTGGATAGCCATAGCCAGCTAGCTAACATAGCATCCCTCTCTGTTTGAGCCGGGTGTTTGAGTAGGCTAAACTAGCTAGCTGCATTCGATGTAAGTAAGTGAAAGTGAAAAAAATATACTATGAAATATACCGAGTGATCTCGCTCTCTCGCTCTCTTGCTTCTCCTTCATTTCGGAAGAAATTAAGTTTGTTCAAAACTGTTAAACTATTGTCTTTCTCTTTGAGTCAACTACTCACCACAATTTATGCACTGCTAACTAGCTGTAGCTTATGCTTTCAGTACTATATTCATTCTCTGATCCTTTGATTGGGTTGACAATATGTCAGTTCATGCTGCAAGAGCTCTGATAGGTTGGAGGACATCCTCCCGAAGTTGTCATAATTGCTGTGTAAGTCTATGGAAGGGGGTGAGAACCATGAGCCTCCTAGGTTTTGTATTGAAGTCAATGTACCCAGAGGAGGACGGAAGCTAGCTGTCCTCCGGCTACACCATGTTGCTACCCTACAGAGTGCTGTTGAGGCTACTGTAGACCTTCATTGCAAAACAGTGTGTTTTAATCAATTATTTGGTGACGTGATTATATTTAGTATAGTTTTATCTAAAAAGGATAACTTTTTGAACGTTTCACTATTTACATTTTTATGAAATTCAGTGAGGATTGTCCTCCCCATCCTCCTCTGAGCAGCCTCCACTGATTAAATATTATTTTACACAGAACAAATTCAAAGATACCTCTGCTCCCACACACCGTCGTCTGAATGAGAGACCTAACGCTACCATGATTATCCATGATCATGGAGGCATCCACATCTATTGGATGGGGCTCCCAATTGGTGCAGCAGGCTAAGGCACTGCATATCAGTGCTACAGACACCCTGGTTCGAATCCAGGCTGTATCACAACCGGCCGTGATTGGGAGTCCCATAGGGCAGCGCACAATTGGCCCAGCATCGCCCGGGTTTGGCTGGGGTAGGCCGTCATTGTAAATAAGAACTTGTTCTTAACTGACTTGCCTGGTTAAATAAAGATAAAACATTTATGTATAAGTGTTCAGAAACATATTCTATTCTTATTTACAATAAAAGTGACTCCAAAATTACATAATACATGATTTACCATTAATTTATGAAAATAATCTGAAATACAACCAAAACAAACTACAAATGCATCCAAATAGTTTGTAGAATCACAAGCTTGATGTAGTCACTGTGTGCTAAGAATATGGGACCAAACACTAAACTTTTGCCAAAATGTTATACACTATTGTCATGGCTGTCTGAAGAATGGGACCAAGGCGCAGCGGGTGTATCGTTCCACATTTTATTAAAACTGTGAAACTATCGAAGACATACAAATAAACTCATAAACAAAACAAACCGTGACGAAGAGGTGCAACATACACTTACTCAAAACAATCTCACACAAAACCTAGTGGGAAAAACAACAACTTAAATATGATCCCCAATTAGAGACAACGATGACCAGGATCATCCCCCCCAAATAAACATCGAAATACAGAAACTAGAACCCCACATAGAAATACAAAACTAGACAAAAAAAAAACCAACATAGAAAAAAGAAACTAGAACCAGCATAGACATAAAAAAACTAGACAAAACCCCCTGTCACGCCCTGACCTACTCTACCATAGAAAATAAAAGCTTTCTATGGTCAGGACGTGACAAATATAGTGAAATTTGTCCAAATACTTATTAAATTGCATTGATTTCTAAATGGTAAAACAGATAGATATGAAAATACCTAAAGATAAAATGTGACATTCTGTACTGTCAACCTCATATAAAACATTTGATCTCAAATCCCCAAATTCTGGAATATAAAGCCAAATGTAACGTTTTAGCGTCACTGTCCAAATGCACACTGTACGTTGGGGAGTGTACATTATAGTGCAGCAGTAGTCTGGATGCCTGGATTTGAACCAGACCAAAGAATCAGTAGTTTAACTCTGAACCAGACAGAACAGAGTCAGTAGTTTAACTCTGAACCAGACAGAACAGAGTCAGTAGTTTATCTCTGAACCAGACAGAACAGAGTCAGTAGTTTATCTCTGAACCAGACAGAACAGAGTCAGTAGTTTATCTCTGAACCAGACAGAACAGAGTCAGTAGTTTATCTCTGAACCAGACAGAACAGAGTCAGTAGTTTAACTCTGAACCAGACAGAACAGTCGGTAGTTTAACTCTGAACCAGACAGAACAGAGTCAGTAGTTTAACTCTGAACCAGACAGAACAGAGTCAGTAGTTTAACTCTGAACCAGACAGAACAGAGTCAGTAGTTTATCTCTGAACCAGACAGAACAGAGTCAGTAGTTTATCTCTGAACCAGACAGAACAGAGTCAGTAGTTTATCTCTGAACCAGACAGAACAGAGTCAGTAGTTTAACTCTGAACCAGACAGAACAGAGTCAGTAGTTGATCTCTGGACCAGACAGAACAGAGTCAGTAGTTGATCTCTGAACCAGACAGAACAGAGTCAGTCGTTTAACTCTGAACCAGACAGAACAGAGTCAGCCGTTTAACTCTGAACCAGACAGAACAGAGTCAGCCGTTTAACTCTGAACCAGACAGAACAGAGTCAGTAGTTTATCTCTGAACCAGACAGAACAGAGTCAGTAGTTTATCTCTGAACCAGACAGAACAGAGTCAGTAGTTTATCTCTGAACCAGACAGAACAGAGTCAGTAGTTTAACTCTGAACCAGACAGAACAGAGTCAGTAGTTTAACTCTGAACCAGACAGAACAGAGTCAGTAGTTTAACTCTGAACCAGACAGAACAGAGTCAGTAGTTTATCTCTGAACCAGACAGAACAGAGTCAGTAGTTTATCTCTGAACCAGACAGAGCAGAGTCAGTAGTTTATCTCTGAACCAGAGTCAGTAGTTTATCTCTGAACCAGAGTCAGTAGTTTATCTCTGAACCAGACAGAACAGAGTCAGTAGTTTAACTCTGAACCAGACAGAATAGAGTCAGCATAACACAGCTTTTGATGTCTGCTCCCCGCTTGTCTCCCCCTCCCCCGTCTCCCCTCGTCTCACTCTCCCCCTCTACCAAACCAGCTGGATACTAAGCTATTCCTCAGTTAGCTGTTTGAACTGTGGCTATAATCTCTCTGGTCAAGGTCTTTTAGTAGTCAGTCAAAACGGACAAAATGGTTTCAAATCTAGTCAATCTACATGCAGCTCCCTGCTGAGCAGAGATGGGATGTGATGGGATGTTTAAAGGCTTGATGTTAGCTTTGACCTCGACGCTGTTCCTCTAAACCTGTCTGCATTTCATCCCAGTTGTAGGCTTTGCATTTGGATATCTGAGGCACCCATTTCATTTATTATGTCCAGGAAAATCCCCGAAAATGTGAAATGTCAGGCAGAAAATAATCCAATGTTAATTGGTATCCGTGCTGAGAGGTGCTGTGTCTGGGGACTTAGTTTAATGAGATCAAAGTTATAGAGATGAAAACTGGAGCTGCCAAGCTGTAAAAAGGTATGAAATTCGGGCCAATAATGTAGTTGCTTTTTGAAGTGAAGAATGTTTCTTACGTTTTACTTTTTTTCTGAGCTCAAAGTCAAGACATCTATCAAAGAGAAAGAGTCTAACAAGAAAAATAACTTTCACTGGGGTTTTTTCACATGGGAGCATAGATTAGCATTGTGGAGACTGAGTCTTATTGGGCCTCCCCTCTGAGCCTGGTTCCGCTCTAGTTTGTCCTGGCCACTGTGCTTTTGTTTCTGCTTGCTCTTTAGGGTTTAGGCTGAGGTTACTGTGAAAGGGTTAGGGTTTAGGCTGAGGTTACTGTATAAGTGTTAGGGTTTAGGCTGGGTTACTGTAAAAGGGTTAGGGTTTAGGCTGAGGTTACTGTATAAGTGTTAGGGTTTAGGCTGAGGTTACTGTATAAGTGTTAGGGTTTAGGCTGAGGTTACTGTATAAGTGTTAGGGTTTAGGCTGAGGTTACTGTATAAGTGTTAGGGTTTAGGCTGAGGTTACTGTATAAGTGTTAGGGTTTAGGCTGAGGTTACTGTATAAGTGTTAGGGTTTAGGCTGGGTTACTGTATAAGTGTTAGGGTTTAGGCTGAGGTTACTGTATAAGTGTTAGGGTTTAGGCTGAGGTTACTGTATAAGTGTTAGGGTTTAGGCTGGGTTACTGTAAAAGGGTTACGGTTTAGGCTGAGGTTACTGTGAAACTGTTAGGGTTTAGGCTGGGTTACTGTGAAAGGGTTAGGGTTTAGGCTGGGTTACTGTGAAAGTGTTAGGGTTAAAAAGGGCTATATAAATAAATGTAATTGATTTATTGAATGAATTTATGAATGATTGAGTATCCCTTGTCCCCCTGCAGCCCCTGACGTCTCTGTCCCTGGCTGACTCTAAGCTGAAGACAGACCTGACCATTGTGCTGAATGCTCTGGGCAGCAACACCAGTCTGACCAGGGTGGATATCAGTGGGAACGCCATGGGAGACATGGGGGCTAAGATGCTGGCCAAGGCCCTGCAGATCAACAGCAAACTAAGGTGAGGAGAGGACTGTCTCAGACACTCTGATGATGGTTTGGTGAGGAGAGGACTGCCTCAGACACTCTGATGATGGTCTGGTGAGGAGAGAACTGCCTCAGACACTCTGATGATGGTTTGGTGAGGAGAGAACTGCCTCAGACACTCTGATGATGGTTTGGTGAGGAGAGGACTGTCTCAGACACTCTGATGATGGTTTGGTGAGGAGAGGACTGTCTCAGACACTCTGATGATGGTTTGGAGAGGAGAGGACTGCCTCAGACACTCTGATGATGGTTTGGAGAGGAGAGGACTGTCTCAGACACTCTGATGATGGTTTGGAGAGGAGAGGACTCCCTCAGACACTCTGATGATGGTTTGGAGAGGAGAGGACTGCCTCAGACACTCTGATGATGGTTTGGAGAGGAGAGGACTGTCAGACACTCTGATGATGGTTTGGAGAGGAGAGGACTGTCAGACACTCTGATGATGGTTTGGAGAGGAGAGGACTGCCTCAGACACTCTGATGATGGTTTGGAGAGGAGAGGACTGTCTCAGACACTCTGATGATGGTTTGGAGAGGAGAGGACTGTCTCAGACACTCTGATGATGGTTTGGAGAGGACTGCCTCAGACACTCTGATGATGGTTTGGAGAGGACTGCCTCAGACACTCTGATGATGGTTTGGTGAGGAGAGGACTGCCTCAGACACTCTGATGATGGTTTGGAGAGGAGAGGACTGTCTCAGACACTCTGATGATGGTTTGGTGAGGAGAGGACTGCCTCAGACACTCTGATGATGGTTTGGAGAGGAGAGGACTGTCTCAGACACTCTGATGATGGTTTGGAGAGGAGAGGACTGTCTCAGACACTCTGATGATGGTTTGGTGAGGAGAGGACTGTCTCAGACACTCTGATGATGGTTTGGAGAGGAGAGGACTGTCTCAGACACTCTGATGATGGTTTGGTGAGGAGAGGAGAGGACTGCCTCCGACACTCTGATGATGGTTTGGAGAGGAGAGGACTGCCTCAGACACTCTGATGATGGTTTGGTGAGGAGAGGACTGTCTCAGACACTGATGATGGTTTGGTGAGGAGAGAACTGCCTCAGACACTCTGATGATGGTTTGGTGAGGAGAGGACTGCCTCAGACACTCTGATGATGGTTTGGTGAGGAGAGGACTGTCTCAGACACTCTGATGATGGTTTGGAGAGGAGAGGACTGTCTCAGACACTCTGATGATGGTTTGGAGAGGAGAGGACTGTCTCAGACACTCTGATGATGGTTTGGAGAGGAGAGGACTGCCTCAGACACTCTGATGATGGTTTGGTGAGGAGAGGACTGTCTCAGACACTCTGATGATGGTTTGGTGAGGAGAGGACTGTCTCAGACACTCTGATGATGGTTTGGAGAGGAGAGGACTGCCTCAGACACTCTGATGATGGTTTGGTGAGGAGAGGACTGTCTCAGACACTCTGATGATGGTTTGGTGAGGAGAGGAGAGGACTGTCTCAGACACTCTGATGATGGTTTGGAGAGGAGAGGACTGTCTCAGACACCCTGATGATGGTTTGGTGAGGAGAGGAGAGGACTGTCTCAGACACTCTGATGATGGTTTGGAGAGGAGAGGACTGCCTCAGACACTCTGATGATGGTTTGGTGAGGAGAGGACTGTCTCAGACACTCTGATGATGGTTTGGTGAGGAGAGGACTGCCTCAGACACTCTGATGATGGTTTGGTGAGGAGAGGACTGCCTCAGACACTCTGATGATGGTTTGGAGAGGAGAGGACTGTCTCAGACACTCTGATGATGGTTTGGTGAGGAGAGGACTGTCTCAGACACTCTGATGATGGTTTGGTGAGGAGAGGAGAGGACTGTCTCAGACACTCTGATGATGGTTT
This sequence comes from Salmo trutta, assembly GCF_901001165.1. Lineage (NCBI taxonomy): Eukaryota > Metazoa > Chordata > Actinopteri > Salmoniformes > Salmonidae > Salmo > Salmo trutta. The sequence goes on from NW_021822705.1 coordinate 100,798, forward strand.
GGAGAGGAGAGGACTGTCTCAGACACTCTGATGATGGTTTGGTGAGGAGAGGACTGCCTCAGACACTCTGATGATGGTTTGGAGAGGAGAGGACTGTCTCAGACACTCTGATGATGGTTTGAATGATGAAATATTTGAGTATTATGAGTAATTGTTTTGAGATGTGCTCTGAAGATTCTCTCAGTCTGTCTCTCTGTTAAAGTGTGTTACTGTAGATACCAGACAGTGGGAGGGTTTGATATGTGATTGATAGATGATTCTGATCTGTTCCACCAGGACGGTGATCTGGGATAAGAACAACATCAGTCCTCAAGGTCTCCAGGATGTAGCAGCTGCTCTGGAGAAGTGAGTAGCAATTGTGTGTGTGTGTGTGTGTGTGTGTGTGTGTGTGTGTGTGTGTGTGTACTGTAACAGGGAGGAAGGATGTAGCAGACATATGAGGATGTCTCGAGGAGGGGAGTAGGGGATGGGAGAGGAGGGGAAAGGAGAGCCTCTGGAAAGAGATGGCAGAGATGGATCTCCTGGGTGGGGACCAATGGAGATCTAGCTAGTACTGTAGTGAATATGACCAGAGGACCAATGGGGATCTAGCTAGTACTGTAGTGAATATGACCAGAAACACAACCAGAGGACCAATGGAGATCTAGCTAGTACTGTAGTGAATATGACCAGAAACACAACCAGAGGACATATTTCTTATTTTTACTAGGCAAGTCAGTTAAGAACAAATTATTATTTACAATGACGGCCTACCGGGGAACAGTTTGTTAACTGCCTTGTTCAGGGCAGAACGACAGATTTTTACCTTGTCAGCTCGGGGATTCGATCAAGCAACCTTTCGGTTACTGGCCCAACGCTCTAACCACTAGGCTACCTGCCGTCCCTACACTCTAACCACTAGGCTACCTGCCGTCCCTACACTCTAACCACTAGGCTACCTGCCGTCCCTACACTCTAACCACTAGGCTACCTGCCGTCCCTACACTCTAACCACTAGGCTACCTGCCGCCCCTACACTCTAACCACTAGTCTACCTGCCGTCCCTACACTCTAACCACTAGGCTACCTGCCGCCCCTACACTCTAACCACTAGGCTACCTGCCGTCCCTACACTCTAACCACTAGGCTACCTGCCGTCCCTACACTCTAACCACTAGGCTACCTGCCGCCCCTACACTCTAACCACTAGTCTACCTGCCGTCCCTACACTCTAACCACTAGTCTACCTGCCTGCCCCTACACTCTAACCACTAGTCTACCTGCCTGTCCCTACACTCTAACCACTAGGCTACCTGCCGCCCCTACACTCTAACCACTAGGCTACCTGCCCGTCCCTACACTCTAACCACTAGTCTACCTGCCGTCCCTACACTCTAACCACTAGGCTACCTGCCGTCCCTACACTCTAACCACTAGGCTACCTGCCGTCCCTACACTCTAACCACTAGGCTACCTGCCGCCCCTACACTCTAACCACTAGGCTACCTGCCGCCCCTACACTCTAACCACTAGGCTACCTGCCGCCCCTACACTCTAACCACTAGTCTACCTGCCGTCCCTACACTCTAACCACTAGGCTACCTGCCTGCCCCTACACTCTAACCACTAGGCTACCTGCCGCCCCTACACTCTAACCACTAGGCTACCTGCCATCCCTACACTCTAACCACTAGTCTACCTGCCTGCCCCTACACTCTAACCACTAGTCTACCTGCCTGCCCCTACACTCTAACCACTAGTCTACCTGCCTGTCCCTACACTCTAACCACTAGACTACCTGCCGCCCCTACGCTCTAACCACTAGGCTACCTGTCCCTACACTCTAACCACTAGGCTACCTGTCCCTACACTCTAACCACTAGGCTACCTGCCGTCCCTACACTCTAACCACTAGTCTACCTGCCTGCCCCTACACTCTAACCACTAGTCTACCTGCCGTCCCTACACTCTAACCACTAGTCTACCTGCCTGCCCCTACACTCTAACCACTAGTCTACCTGCCGTCCCTACACTCTAAACACTAGGCTACCTGCCGTCCCTCCACTCTAACCACTAGGCTACCTGCCTGCCCCTACACTCTAACCACTAGTCTACCTGCCGCCCCTACACTCTAACCACTAGGCTACCTGCCGTCCCTACACTCTAACCACTAGTCTACCTGCCGCCCCTACACTCTAACCACTAGTCTACCTGCCGTCCCTACACTCTAACCACTAGGCTACCTGCCGCCCCTACACTCTAACCACTAGGCTACCTGCCGTCCCTACACTCTAACCACTAGGTTACCTGCCGCCCCTACACTCTAACCACTAGTCTACCTGCCGTCCCTACACTCTAACCACTAGGCTACCTGCCGTCCCTACACTCTAACCACTAGTCTACCTGCCGTCCCTACACTCTAACCACTAGGCTACCTGCCGTCCCTACACTCTAACCACTAGTCTACCTGCCGTCCCTACACTCTAACCACTAGGTTACCTGCCGTCCCTACACTCTAACCACTAGGCTACTTGCCGCCCCTACACTCTAACCACTAGACTACCTGCCGCCCCTACACTCTAACCACTAGGCTACCTGCCGCCCCTACACTCTAACCACTAGTCTACCTGCCGCCCCTACACTCTAACCACTAGTCTACCTGCCGCCCCTACACTCTAACCACTAGTCTACCTGCCGTCCCTACACTCTAACCACTAGTCTACCTGCCGTCCCTCCACTCTAACCACTAGTCTACCTGCCGCCCCTACACTCTAACCACTAGTCTACCTGCCGTCCCTACACTCTAACCACTAGGCTACCTGCCGTCCCTCCACTCTAACCACTAGTCTACCTGCCGCCCCTACACTCTAACCACTAGGCTACCTGCCGTCCCTACACTCTAACCACTAGGCTACCTGCAGCCCCTACACTCTAACCACTAGTCTACCTGCCTGCCCCTACACTCTAACCACTAGTCTACCTGCCGCCCCTACACTCTAACCACTAGTCTACCTGCCTGTCCCTACACTCTAACCACTAGACTACCTGCCGCCCCTACACTCTAACCACTAGTCTACCTGCCGCCCCTACACTCTAACCACTAGTCTACCTGCCTGTCCCTACACTCTAACCACTAGGCTACCTGCCGCCCCTACACTCTAACCACTAGGCTACCTGCCGTCCCTACACTCTAACCACTAGGCTACCTGCCTGCCCCTACACTCTAACCACTAGTCTACCTGCCTGCCCCTACACTCTAACCACTAGTCTACCTGCCGCCCCTACACTCTAACCACTAGTCTACCTGCCGTCCCTACACTCTAACCACTAGTCTACCTGCCGCCCCTACACTCTAACCACTAGTCTACCTGCCGTCCCTACACTCTAACCACTAGTCTACCTGCCGTCCCTACACTCTAACCACTAGTCTACCTGCCGTCCCTACACTCTAACCACTAGTCTACCTGCCTGCCCCTACACTCTAACCACTAGGCTACCTGCCGTCCCTACACTCTAACCACTAGTCTACCTGCCTGTCCCTACACTCTAACCACTAGACTACCTGCCGCCCCTCCACTCTAACCACTAGGCTACCTGCCGCCCCTACACTCTAACCACTAGGCTACCTGCCGTCCCTACACTCTAACCACTAGTCTACCTGCCGTCCCTACACTCTAACCACTAGTCTACCTGCCGTCCCTACACTCTAACCACTAGACTACCTGCCGCCCCTCCACTCTAACCACTAGGCTACCTGCCGCCCCTACACTCTAACCACTAGTCTACCTGCCGCCCCTACACTCTAACCACTAGTCTACCTGCCGTCCCTACACTCTAACCACTAGACTACCTGCCTGCCCCTACACTCTAACCACTAGTCTACCTGCCGTCCCTACACTCTAACCACTAGTCTACCTGCCGCCCCTACACTCTAACCACTAGGCTACCTGCCGTCCCTACACTCTAACCACTAGTCTACCTGCCGCCCCTACACTCTAACCACTAGTCTACCTGCCGCCCCTACACTCTAACCACTAGTCTACCTGCCGCCCCTACACTCTAACCACTAGACTACCTGCCGCCCCTACACTCTAACCACTAGTCTACCTGCCGCCCCATGGATCAGGTGGTGAATTATTACGACCAGAATCCAAATGATGATACAGCAGCCTGTGAGGAAAGAAAACAGTGGGGTTATTGTGTACCTCTCTGCTCCGCTTGGGTCTGGGCCTGCTGTTCATCCCTGGCAGCACAGACAGGGTGGAGAGAGAGAGAGGTTAGCAGAGAGAGAGAGGTAGAGGAGAGGGCTGAGGAAGAGAGAGGGTGGGGGAGAGGAGAGAGAAGAGGGGTGGGGGAGAGGGGTGGGGTGGGGGAGAGGAGAGGAGAGAGAAGAGAAGAGGAGTGGGGGAGAGGGGGGAGAGAAGAGGGGTGGGGTGAGGAGAGAGAGAAGAGAGAGGGTGGGGGAGAGAGAAGAGAGAGGGTGGGGGAGAGGAGAGAGAAGAGGGGTGGGGGAGAGGAGAGAGAAGAGGGGTGGGGTGAGGGGAGAGAGAAGAGAGAGGGTGGGGGAGAGAGAGAAGAGGGGTGGGGGAGAGGAGAGAGAGAGAGAGACTGAGAAATATAGAGACAGAGAGAGAGAGAAGAGGGGTGGGGGAGAGGAGATAGAGAGAGAGAAGGGGAGGAATGGCAGACAAGCACCAGACAGGGTACCGTGTGATTGGCTGTCTATACATTTAGAGCTGAATGATATTAGAATCCACTCAGTCATGAGTGTCTGGCCAATTTCTTTGTTTCATCCTCATTTAAATAGAATCTACATTCTGTAATTGCTGCATAACAATAAGCGTTGGCTGGCTGGACGCTTACCTAGCGCCCTGTGATGAATCTGGGAGGCTGGGGGTTTGCTTTGTGATGAGGATGGATGTGGACCCTGTGGTACACATGGTGGAGAGGAGCTGGGAGAGAGAAGGGGAGAGGGGAGAGGGAGAGAGACCGTCACATACACATGGTGAAGAGAAGGGGGGAGAGAGAGGGAGAGGGGGAGAGACCGTCACATACACATGGTGGAGAGGAGGGGGAGAGAGGGGAGAGGGGGAGAGAGCGTCACATACACATGGTGGAGAGAAGGGGGGGAGAGGGGGAGAGACCGTCACATACACATGGTGGAGAGGAGGGGGGAGAGAGGAAGAGAGAGGGAGAGGGGGAGAGAGCGTCACATACACATGGTGGAGAGAAGGGGGGGAGAGGGGGAGAGACCGTCACATACACATGGTGGAGAGGAGGGGGGAGAGAGGAAGAGAGAGGGAGAGGGGGAGAGAGCGTCACATACACATGGTGGAGAGGAGGGGGGAGAGAGGGGAGAGGGAGAGAGACCGTCACATACACATGGTGGAGAGGAGGGGAGAGAGAGAGAGGGGGAGAGAGACGTCACATACACATGGTTAGCAGATGTTAATGTCAGTGTAGTGAAGTGCTTGTGCTTCTAGTTCTGACAGTGTGTCACGACTTCCGCTGAAGTTGGTTCCTCTTCCTTGTTCGGACGGCGTTCTGCGGTCGGCGTCGCCGGTCTTCCAGCCATCATCCATCCACTTTTCCATTTGTTTTGTCTTGTCTTCCCACACACCTGGTTCCAATTCCATCATGTTGTGTATTTAACCCTCTGTCCCCCCCATGTCCTTGTCCAGAATTGTTTATTGTAAGTGTATGTGCACGTTTATCTGGTGAGCGACGGGTTTTGTACCCAGGGATTGTTTGTTCTGATTCCGGTGGTTTTTATTACTAAACTGCTCCGTTGTAAACCCAGTTTTTGCTCTCCTGCGCCTGACTTCTCTGCCTCCAGTACGCAGCCCTTACACCCTGCAGTAATATCTAACACCTAATCTACCAATTCCACAACAACTACCTAATACACACTAATCTGAAGGGGTGAATGAGAATATGTACATGTAAATATATGGATGAGCGATGGCCGAGCAGCATAGGCAAGATGCAGTAGATGGTATAGAATACCAATGCCATACAGTATATACATGTGATAGGAGTAATGTAAGATATGTAAACGTTATTACAGTGGCATTGTTTAAAGTGGCATTGTTTAAAGTGACTAGTGATCCATTTATTAAAGTGGCCAGTGGTTGGGTCTCAATGTTGGCAGCAGCCTCTCTGTGTTAGTGATGGCTGTTTAACAGTCTGATGGCCTTGAGATAGAAGCTGTTTTTCAGTCTCTCGGTCCCAGCTTTGATGCACCTGTACTGACCTCGCCTTCTGGATGATAGCAGGTGAACAGGCAGTGGCTCGGGTGGTTGATGTCCTTGATGATCTTTTTGGCCTTCCTGTGACATCGGGTGCTATAGGTGGCCTGGAGGTCAGGTAGTTTGCCCCTGGTGATGCGTTGAGCAGACCGCACCACCCTCTGGAGAGCCCTGCGGTTGCGGGCGGTGCAGTTGCCGTACCAGGCGGTGATACAGCCCAACAGGATTCTCTCGATTGTGCATCCGTAAAAGTTTGTCAGGGTTTTGGGTGACAAGCCACATTTCTTCAGCCTCCTGAGGTTGAAGAGGCGTTGTTACGCCTTCTTCACCACACTGTCAGCTACAATAAATGCATCCTCAGGATATATGGTTTCCAGTTTACATAGAGTCCAGTGAAGTTCCTTGAAGGCCTATAGATAAGAGATAACTGGCCATCTTTAGGTAAACACCCTGGGTTTACTAGAGAAGTGGCCATCTTTAGGTAAACACCCTGGGTTTACTAGAGAAGTGGCCATCTTTAGGTAAACACCCTGGGTTTACTAGAGAAGGGGCCATCTTTAGGTAAACACCCTGGGTTTACTAGAGAAGTGGCCATCTTTAGGTAAACACCCTGGATTTACTAGAGAAGTGGCCATCTTTAGGTAAACACCCTGGGTTTACTAGAGAAGGGGCCATCTTTAGGTAAACACCCTGGGTTTACTAGAGAAGTGGCCATCTTTAGGTAAACACCCTGGATTTACTAGAGAAGTGGCCATCTTTAGGTAAACACCCTGGGTTTATTACTACTGTATAGGCTGTGTCCTTATATTTCCATTGGCCAAAGCTGTGCCTCTGTCTGAATAGACCCGGTTCAGTCTGCTACCTGCTCTGGCTGTGATTTCACTGAGGAATAGTGAAACGTCAGGTCTGTCTGACTGAACATGTGGGCCTGTTCCTTAGCTGTCCCTCAGAGACGTACAGCTGCATCTCCATAAATACAAAATAGGTTTTTACAGCTCTTTTTTTCTTGAACCAAACAGTGACATCAATCCAAAGATGTTTCCAGAGCGTTGGCTTGTTGTGAGACCGTTGATCAAAGCCCCTATAGTGAGTTGATGTATATTCTAATTGTCCCAGATGAGCCGTGTTTGAAGGGGGTCCAGGTATGTAGAGGAGTGTGTTAGATCAGGTATTGTAGGAGCTAGTAGTCCTGAGTCTGTGTAAGGTTCAGTCATTAACTATTCCCTTTAGTGACACGCTGAGGCCTTTCTGACTACAGATGAAGAATGAATCTACCGTTGAGCTGCTTTACCTGAGAGACAGACACTCAATCAATTCAGTCCCAGACCTCTCTCCCTCTCTGCCTCTCTCTGTCTCTCCCTCTCTACCTCTCTCTCTCTCTCTCTCTCTCTACCTCTCTCTCTCTCTGTCTCTCTCTCTACCTCTCTCTCTCTACCTCTACCTCTCTCTCTCTCTTTCTCTCTGTCTCTCTACCTCTACCTCTCTCTGTCTCTCCCTCTCTACCTCTCTCTCTCTCTCTCTCTCTCTCTCTACCTCTCTCTCTCTCTGTCTCTCTCTCTACCTCTCTCTCTCTCTACCTCTACCTCTCTCTCTCTCTTTCTCTCTGTCTCTCTACCTCTCTCTCTCTCTGTCTCTCTTTCTCTCTCTCTACCTCTCTGTCTCTGTCTCTCTCTCTCTCTGTGTCTCTCTCTACCTCTCTCTCCACCTCTCTCTCTCTCCTCCTCCCCCCCCCCTCATTATTGATGTACTATTATGGGCTGACTTACCAACTGCAGAGGATCAGTAACCTCACTTATCAACGTCAAGTCACAATCAATTAGGAGATGAAATGGCTTGTTTCAGAACTGCTCTTCTCTCTGTCAGCAGCCAGGGGCTGGACACACACACACACACACACACACACACACACACACACACACAAAACTAACCTTGTAGGGACACAAAATTCTTTCCCTAACCGTTAACCCTAAACTTAGCCCCTAATTCTAACCTTAACCCCAAACCCCCTAGAAATAGCATTTGACCTTGTGGGGACTAACAAAATGTGGTCCCCACAAGTATAGTTAAACACACACACACACACACATATCATATATACACTCACACACACATCCAGAGGGCGGGCCTCTCTTGATGTGCTCTAGTCTGTTGTTGTAGCCACGGAGACAAATGTTTCTATTCTGGAGGGTTCATTAGAAAAACATTAATACATTTGGGGTCCATTTTCCTATTCAAGTGTTGAATGTCAGTTAAATGTATAATGCTAAAAGATAGAATCACATTAGTTGAATCAGATACTGTATACATTATAATGCTAAAAGATAGAATCACATTAGTTGAATCAGATACTGTATACATTATAATGCTAAAAGATAGAATCACATTAGTTGAATCAGATACTGTATACATTATAATGCTAAAAGATAGAATCACATTAGTTGAATCAGATACTGTATACATTATAATGCTAAAAGATAGAATCACATTAGTTGAATCAGATACTGTATACATTATAATGCTAAAAGATAGAATCACATTAGTTGAATCAGATACTGTATACATTATAATGCTAACAGATAGAATCACATTAGTTGAATCAGATACTGTATACATTATAATGCTAAAAGATAGAATCACATTAGTTGAATCAGATACTGTATACATTATAATGCTAAAAGATAGAATCACATTAGTTGAATCAGATACTGTATACATTATAATGCTAAAAGATAGAATCACATTAGTTGAATCAGATACTGTATACATTATAATGCTAACAGGTAGAATCACATTAGTTGAATCAGATACTGTATACATTATAATGCTAAAAGATAGAATCACATTAGTTGAATCAGATACTGTATACATTATAATGCTAAAAGATAGAATCACATTAGTTGAATCAGATACTGTATACATTATAATGCTAACAGGTAGAATCACATTAGTTGAATCAGATACTGTATGCATTATAATGCTAAAAGAATCACATTAGTTGAATCAGATACTGTATGCATTATAATGCTAAAAGAATCACATTAGTTGAATCAGATACTGTATACATTATAATGCTAAAAGAATCACATTAGTTGAATCAGATACTGTATGCATTATAATGCTAAAAGAATCACATTAGTTGAATCAGATACTGTATGCATTATAATGCTAAAAGAATCACATTAGTTGAATCAGATACTGTATGCATTATAATGCTAAAAGAATCACATTAGTTGAATCAGATACTGTATACATTATAATGCTAAAAGAATCACATTAGTTGAATCAGATACTGTATGCATTATAATGCTAAAAGAATCACATTAGTTGAATCAGATACTGTATACATTATAATGCTAAAAGATAGAATCACATTAGTTGAATCAGATACTGTATGCATTATAATGCTAAAAGAATCACATTAGTTGAATCAGATACTGTATACATTATAATGCTAACAGTTAGAATCACATTAGTTGAATCAGATACTGTATACATTATAATGCTAAAATAATCACATTAGTTGAATCAGATACTGTATGCATTATAATGCTAAAAGAATCCCATTAGTTGAATCAGATACTGTATGCATTATAATGCTAAAATAATCACATTAGTTGAATCAGATACTGTATGCATTATAATGTTAGAACCTATACTGCCACATTATAATAGTCAGGAATATTACAATAGTTCATGACTGGCTGTTAAACCAATTCAGATTTCTATAACTAATCGGGTCATAATATCTGTTTAAATATGAATACAGCAATCAAATATGAATGACAATATATGGTTAAATATGACTAATGAATAAATACATTATACTATGTGTTTAAACTATGCAACATTTATGAGACTGTCCATCTCCTTGACAGAAACTTCACCATCCGGTTCATGCCTATCCCCATCATCGATGCGTCTCAGGCTCTCAAAGCCAGCCCAGAGAAGACTGAGGACGCCCTGCTCAAGGTGAGTCAGGCTCTCAAAGCCCAGAGAAGACTGAGGACGCCCTGCTCAAGGTGAGTCAGGCTCTTAAAGCCAGCCCAGAGAAGACTGAGGACGCCCTGCTCAAGGTGAGTCAGGCTCTCAAAGCCAGCCCAGAGAAGACTGAGGACGCCCTGCTCAAGGTGAGTCAGGCTCTCAAAGCCAGCCCAGAGAAGACTGAGGACGCCCTGCTCAAGGTGAGTCAGGCTCTTAAAACCCAGAGAAGACTGAGGACGCCCTGCTCAAGGTGAGTCAGGCTCTCAAAGCCAGCCCAGAGAAGACTGAGAACGCCCTGCTCAAGGTGAGTCAGGCTCTTAAAGCCCAGAGAAGACTGAGGACGCCCTGCTCAAGGTGAGTCAGGCTCTTAAAACCCAGAGAAGACTGAGGACGCCCTGCTCAAGGTGAGTCAGGCTCTTAAAACCCAGAGAAGACTGAGGACGCCCTGCTCAAGGTGAGTCAGGCTCTTAAAACCCAGAGAAGACTGAGGACGCCCTGCTCAAGGTGAGTCAGGCTCTTAAAACCCAGAGAAGACTGAGGACGCCCTGCTCCAGGTGAGTCAGGCTCTTAAAACCCAGAGAAGACTGAGGACGCCCTGCTCAAGGTGAGTCAGGCTCTTAAAACCCAGAGAAGACTGAGGACGCCCTGCTCAAGGTGAGTCAGGCTCTTAAAACCCAGAGAAGTCTGAGGATGCCCTGCTCAAGGTGAGTCAGGCTCTTAAAGCCAGCCCAGAGAAGACTGAGGACGCCCTGCTCAAGGTGAGTCAGGCTCTTAAAACACAGAGAAGACTGAAGGTGAGTCAGGCTCTTAAAACCCAGAGAAGACTGAAGGTGAGTCAGGCTCTTAAAACCCAGAGAAGACTGAAGGTGAGTCGGGCTCTTAAAACCCAGAGAAGACTGAGGACCCCCTGTTCAAGGTGAGTCAGGCTCTTAAAACCCAGAAAAGACTGAAGGTGAGTCGGGCTCTTAAAACCCAGAGAAGACTGAAGGTGAGTCAGGCTCTTAAAACCTCTGAGGACCTGGTTGAACCATGGTTGAACTATCAATCAATATCGTTATTTTTCCATTTGGGATTTATTGTGTAGTCTGGGTACAAAAACAATTCTAACATATATATTCACCTAACACACAAATACAATAACAAAAGCTATGAGTTACAACCATTTTGCTTCTTTATCATTGCTATGACAAATGGCTGACAGAGTAATGCTCTCTGCTCTCGTCAGATTGAGAACTACCTGTTCCGGAACCATGAGACTCGTCAATACCTCCAGGAGCAGGCCTACCGCCTCCAACAGGGGATCGTTACCACCACCACTCAACAGGTGACACACGCACAACAGCATTTAAAAATACAGTACCATCTAAATACAGCTGCAGAGGTAAAACCGGGGTCAGCAACACGGGGGTCGGGAACACGGGGGGCGGGAACACGGGGGTCAGCGACACGGGGGTCAGCGACACGGGGGTCAGCGACACGGGGGTCAGCGACACGGGGGTCGGGAACACGGGGGGCGGGAACACGGGGGTCAGCGACACGGGGGTCAGCGACACGGGGGTCAGCAACACAGGGGTCAGCAACACAGGGGTCCTATCTCGACTTGATTTAGTTGAGTTATTGAGCGTAGCATTGTGTTTAATCACCCCACTAACAGCCTGTAATCTCCCTCCTGTGAAACTGTCTCCCCTGACCACTGGTTAACACTGAGGTCCCTCTTGTGAAACTGTCTATCCTGACCACTGATTAACACTGAGGTCCCTCCTGTGAAACTGTCTATCCTGACCACTGATTAACACTGAGGTCCCTCCTGTGAAACTGTCAATCCTGACCACTGGTTAACACTGAGGTCCCTCCTGTGAAACTGTCTCCCCTGACCACTGGTTAACACTGAGGTCACTTGGGGGAGCAGGGGACAGGCTAACTGTTTTGATTGGGTGGCAGCATCATGTTGTGGGGGTGCTTTGCTGCAGGAGGGACTGGTGCACTTCACAAAATAGATGGCTTCATGAGGAGGGAAAATTATGTGGATATATTGAAGCAACATCTCAAGACATCAGTCAGGAAGTGAAAGCTTGGTCGCAAATGGGTCTTCCAAATGAACAATGACCCCAAGCATACTTCCAAAGTTGTGGCAAAATGGCTTAAGGACAACAAAGTCAAGGTATTGGAGTGGCCATCACAAAGCCATGATCTCACCCTATAGAACATTTGTGGGAAGAACTGAAAAAGCGTGTGCGAGCAAGGAGGCCTACAAACCTGACTCGGTTACTATGTGAGACACGATGCTTAGGCATTTAACGGTGAACAAGAGACACGATTCTTAGTGATTCATTTCATGGTGTAGATGAGACACGATTCTTAGTGATTCATTTCATGGTGAAGATGAGACACGATTCTTAGTGATTCATTTCATGGTGAAGATGAGACACGATTCTTAGTGATTCATTTCATGGTGAAGATGAGACACGATTCTTAGTGATTCATTTCATGGTGAAGATGAGACACGATTCTTAGTGATTCATTTCATGGTGAAGATGAGACACGATTCTTAGTGATTCATTTCATGGTGTAGATGAGACACAGTGCTTAGTGATTCATTTCATGGTTAAGATGAGGCTTAGTGATTCATTTCATGGTGAAGATGAGACACGATTCTTAGTGATTCATTTCATGGTGAAGATGAGACACAGTGCTTAGTGATTCATTTCATGGTTAAGATGAGACACAGTGCTTATTGATTCATTTCATGGTGAAGATGAGACACAGTGCTTAGTGATTCATTTCATGGTGAAGATGAGACACAGTGCTTAGTGATTCATTTCATGGTGAAGATGAGACACAGTGCTTAGTGATTCATTTCATGGTGAAGATGAGACACAGTGCTTAGTGATTCATTTCATGGTGTAGATGAGACACGATTCTTAGTGATTCATTTCATGGTGTAGATGAGACACAGTGCTTAGTGATTCATTTCATGGTGAAGATGAGACATGATGCTTAGTGATTCATTTCATGGTGTAGATGAGACACGATTCTTAGTGATTCATTTCATGGTGTAGATGAGACACAGTGCTTAGTGATTCATTTCATGGTGAAGATGAGACATGATGCTTAGTGATTCATTTCATGGTGAAGATGAGACACAGTGCTTAGTGATTCATTTCATGGTGAAGATGAGACACGATTCTTAGTGATTCATTTCATGGTGTAGATGAGACACGATTCTTAGTGATTCATTTCATGGTGAAGATGAGACACGATTCTTAGTGATTCATTTCATGGTGTAGATGAGACACGATTCTTAGTGATTCATTTCCTGGTGAAGATGAGACACAGTGCTTAGTGATTCATTTCATGGTGAAGATGTGTGACGGTTTGTATTTCCTGTAATTTGAGAGGAGCGTAAAAGATTGTATTGGCATCTGAAGATGATTCAAGTTTCTCCTCAAGATGCTCTGAAGTCCTGTCTACTATTCCTCTCAGATTGTCTTCCATCTTGAGTTAAGGGTTTCACTGCTAGACAGATAACCGCTTTGTTCCTGTCTCACACTCTTCTTCTTCTTGTTGTTCTTCAGATGATTGACAGGATCTGTGTGAAAGTCCAGGACCATCTCAACTCCCTGAGGAACTCAGAGACAGACGGGATCTCAGACGACGTCAAGACGGCTGAAAACCTGATGAAGGATGCCAGGAACTCCAAAACGGTGACTGGTCATTTAGTTAAGACCTAACCCATAATCCAACATTGAACATTCTGCACACTAAGATAGAATCCCCTAACAGTTTAAATGTTACTACCCCTTTTCTAACCCTTTCCTCCTCTCCTCCTCCTCCTGTCCTCTCCTCCTCCTCCTGTCCTCTCCTCCTCCTGTCCTCTCCTCCTCCTCCTGTCCTCTCCTCCTCCTCCTGTCCTCTCCTCTTCCTGTCCTCTCCTCCTCATCCTCCCCTCCTCCTCCTCCTGTCCTCTCCTCTTCCTGTCCTCTCCTCGTCCTCCTCCTCCTCTCCACCTCCTGTCCTCTCCTCCTCCTCCTGTCCTCTCCTCTTCCTGTCCTCTCCTCCTCATCCTCCCCTCCTCCTCCTCCTGTCCTCTCCTCCTCCTGTCCTCTCCTCCTCCTGTCCTCTCCTCCTCCTCCTCCTGTCCTCTCCTCCTCTCCACTTCCTGTCCTGTCCTCTCCTCCTGCTCTCTACTCTCCTCCCCCCAGCTGCTTCCTAACCTGTACCACCTGGGAGCAGCGTCCAGAGAAGAGGTCAACGGTCAGTCAGTAGGACCCATCCAGGAGAAACTGGAGTCCATGGCTGGAGAGGTGGCCAGGGTCATGGATGAACAGCTACAGGTAGGAGCCATGGTTTTAAACAGGCACAAAAAGTCAAGGAAGTAAATGTTTGAAGAGAACTGATGATGGTTGTTTTAAAAATGTTGATTAGGGGTCTCCCGAGTGGCGCAGCGGTCTAACTCACTGCCTCGCAGAGCTAGAGGCGTCACTACAGACCCGGGTTCCATCCTGGGCTGTATCACAACCGGCCGTGATCAGGAGTCCCATAGTGCGGCACATGCGGCTAGCTTCCGGGTTAAGAGGGCGGGTGTTAAGAAGCGTGGTTTGGTGGGTCATTGGAGGACGCATGAATTGACCTTCGCCTCCCGAGCCCGTTGGGGAGTTGCAGCGATGAGTCCAGATCGACATTGGGGCGAACAAGGGGGTAAAATAAAAAACGGTATAAATGAGACTAGAATATGCTGCCACTATACTGCTCTGAACAGGTTCCATCTCCAGAAATGTGTATATTTCAAAAGAGCAGGGTTCTGACATCCTAAAAGACAGTTTGTTAAGAGCGGATGTTATTGGTATGGGCAGCAGTATGTTCTTGGCAGGTAGGCAGACATCCTGGTCTCGTCTCTCTCTGCCCTCCAGACCCCCCCCCCCCCCCCCCCCCCCCCCCCCCGAAGCTGGACTGTAATAAATATGTTCAAACTCACAGGCCTTAATGCTGTGGTGGTTGTTGTCAGCAGAGGAGCTGTTTCCCTCAGCCTGTAATCAGAGCAGAGAGAAGGACTTCTGTGAGGGAGCCTGATACACACACACACACACACACACACAGACATGTTGTTAATCTAGGTATCCATCCGAGAGGAGATTGGGCCATATTTTAATTATAGTGTTAATTCAGTGGTTTACTTCCTACCACGAGGCAGAGGAGATAACTGTTATGTCCCAATTGGTACCCTATTCACTATATATAGTGCACTACTTTTGACCAGGGCCATATGGGCCCTGCAGGACACTATACAGGGAATAGGATGCCATACGGGCCCTAGTCAAAAGTAGTGCACCACATAGGGAATAGGGTGTCATATGGAACACAACAAACTAGTTTCCAGTTATCAGTAGGTCAGATCAATGGATCTGTGTTGGTGCTAGATGTTAGATTTCTCCTCCAGACAGAGAAGCTGTAATGGAACTTTATCAGACTGAAGTCCTCTCACTGTGTTTATTACACTGGGAGTTGTAGACTTTCCTCCTTTTAAAACCATAAAGCTTTAAGCACAAGCAACCATATATACTAGCAACCATATCCGCTAGCAACCATATCTACTAGCAACCATATCCACTAGCAACCATATATACTAGCAACCATATCCACTAGCAACCATATCCACTAGCAACCATAATGACTAGCAACCATATCCACTAGCAACCATATATACTAGCAACCATATATACTAGCAACCATATCCACTAGCAACCATATCCCCTAGCAACCATATCCACTAGCAACCATATATACTAGCAACCATATTTACTAGCAACCATATCCACTAGCTACCATATCCACTAGCTCCCATATCCACTAGCAACCACATCTACTAGCTACCATATCCACTAGCAACCATATCCAATAGCAACCATATTCTCTAGCAACCACATCCACTAGCTACCACATCCACTAGCTACCACATCCACTAGCAACCATATCCACTATCAACCATAACCACTAGCTACCATATCCACTAGCTACCATATCCACTAGCAACCATATCCACTAGCAACCATATCCACTAGCAACCATATATACTAGCAACCATATCCACTAGCAACCATATCCACTAGCAACCATAATGACTAGCAACCATATCCACTAGCAACCATATATACTAGCAACCATATATACTAGCAACCATATCCACTAGCAACCATATCCCCTAGCAACCATATCCACTAGCAACCATATATACTAGCAACCATATTTACTAGCAACCATATCCACTAGCTACCATATCCACTAGCTCCCATATCCACTAGCAACCACATCTACTAGCTACCATATCCACTAGCAACCATATCCAATAGCAACCATATTCTCTAGCAACCACATCCACTAGCTACCACATCCACTAGCTACCACATCCACTAGCAACCATATCCACTATCAACCATAACCACTAGCTACCATATCCACTAGCTACCATATCCACTAGCAACCATATCCACTAGCAACCATATCCACTAGCTACCATATCCACTAGCAACCATATCCACTAGCTACCATATCCACTAGCAACCACATCCACTAGCTACCATATATACTAGCAACCATATCCACTATCAACCATATGAACTAGCAACCATATCTACTAGCAACCATATCCACTAGCTACCACATCTACTAGCTACCACATCTACTAGCAACCATATCTACTAGCAACTATATCCACTAGCAACCATATCCACTAGCAACCATATCCACTAGCAACCACATCCACTAGCAACCACATCTACTAGCTACCACATCTACTAGCAACCACATCCACTTGCTACCACAGCTACTAGCTACCACATCTACTAGCAACCACATCCACTAGCTACCACATCCACTAGCAACCATATCCACTAGCTACCATATCCACTATCAACCATATCCACTAGCAACCATATCCACTAGCAACCATATCCACTAGCAACCATATCCACTAGCAACCATACAACTAGCAACCATATCTACCAGCAACCATATCCACTAGCAACCATATCCACTAGCAACCATATCCACTAGCTACCATATCCACTAGCTACCATATCCACTAGCTACCATATCCACTAGCTACCATATCCACTAGCAACCATATCCACTAGCAACCATATCCACTAGCAACCATATCCACTAGCAACCATATCCACTAGCTACCATATCCACTAGCTACCATATCCACTAGCAACCATATCCACTAGCAACCATTTACATTTTTTTTTACATTTAAGTCATTTAGCAGACGCTCTTATCCAGAGCGACTTACAAATTGGTGCATTCACCTTATGATATCCAGTGGAACAACCACTTTACAATAGTGGGGGGGGGTTAGAAGGATTACTTTATCCATATCCACTAGCAACCATATCCACTAACTACCATATCCACTAGCTACCATATCCACTAGCAACCATATCTACTAGCAACCATAGCCACTAGCTACCATATCCTGACCTTAAGGGTGATCTAAAGATGTTGTATTCATTCTAGTGGTTGAGCTGTATGACATCATTTCAGAGATTAAAAAATATATCAAAACAACACACTACAAAAGACAATGTGTTTTGAATACTCAGTTGTTCCTGTCATAACCAGCACCTTGTTGTGTTATTTCACTAGTGGTGATCTGTCATAACCAGCACCTTGTTGTGTTATTTCACTAGTGGTGATCTGTCATAACCAGCACCTTGTTGTGTTATTTCACTAGTGGTGATCTGTCATAACCAGCACCTTGTTGTGTTATTTCACTAGTGGTGATCTGTCATAACCAGCACCTTGTTGTGTTATTTCACTAGTGGTGATCTGTCATAACCAGCACCTTTTTGTGTTATTTCACTAGTGGTGATCTGTCATAACCAGCACCTTGTTGTGTTATTTCACTAGTGGTGATCTGTCATAACCAGCACCTTGTTGTGTTATTTCACTAGTGGTGATCTGTCATAACCAGCACCTTGTTGTGTTATTTCACTAGTGGTGATCTGTCATAACCAGCATCTTGTTGTGTTATTTCACTAGTGGTGATCTGTCATAACCAGCACCTTGTTGTGTTATTTCACTAGTGGTGATCTGTCATAACCAGCACCTTGTTGTGTTATTTCACTAGTGGTGATCTGTCATAACCAGCACCTTGTTGTGTTATTTCACTAGTGGTGATCTGTCATAACCAGCACCTTGTTGTGTTATTTCACTAGTGGTGATCTGTCATAACCAGCACCTTGTTGTGTTATTTCACTAGTGGTGATCTGTCATAACCAGCACCTTGTTGTGTTATTTCACTAGTGGTGATCTGTCATAACCAGCACCTTGTTGTGTTATTTCACTAGTGGTGATCTGTCATAACCAGCACCTTGTTGTGTTATTTCACTAGTGGTGATCTGTCATAACCAGCACCTTGTTGTGTTATTTCACTAGTGGTGATCTGTCATAACCAGCACCTTGTTGTGTTATTTCACTAGTGGTGATCTGTCATAACCAGCACCTTGTTGTGTTATTTCACTAGTGGTGATCTGTCATAACCAGCACCTTGTTGTGTTATTTCACTAGTGGTGATCTGTCATAACCAGCACCTTGTTGTGTTATTTCACTAGTGGTGATCTGTCATAACCAGCACCTTGTTGTGTTATTTCACTAGTGGTGATCTGTCATAACCAGCACCTTGTTGTGTTATTTCACTAGTGGTGATCTGTCATAACCAGCACCTTTTTGTGTTATTTCACTAGTGGTGATCTGTCATAACCAGCACCTTGTTGTGTTATTTCACTAGTGGTGATCTGTCATAACCAGCACCTTGTTGTGTTATTTCACTAGTGGTGATCTGTCATAACCAGCACCTTGTTGTGTTATTTCACTAGTGGTGATCTGTCATAACCAGCATCTTGTTGTGTTATTTCACTAGTGGTGATCTGTCATAACCAGCACCTTGTTGTGTTATTTCACTAGTGGTGATCTGTCATAACCAGCACCTTGTTGTGTTATTTCACTAGTGGTGATCTGTCATAACCAGCACCTTGTTGTGTTATTTCACTAGTGGTGATCTGTCATAACCAGCACCTTGTTGTGTTATTTCACTAGTGGTGATCTGTCATAACCAGCACCTTGTTGTGTTATTTCACTAGTGGTGATCTGTCATAACCAGCACCTTGTTGTGTTATTTCACTAGTGGTGATCTGTCATAACCAGCACCTTGTTGTGTTATTTCACTAGTGGTGATCTGTCATAACCAGCACCTTGTTGTGTTATTTCACTAGTGGTGATCTGTCATAACCAGCACCTTGTTGTGTTATTTCACTAGTGGTGATCTGTCATAACCAGCACCTTGTTGTGTTATTTCACTAGTGGTGATCTGTCATAACCAGCACCTTGTTGTGTTATTTCACTAGTGGTGATCTGTCATAACCAGCACCTTGTTGTGTTATGTCACTAGTGGTGATCTGTCATAACCAGCACCTTGTTGTGTTATGTCACTAGTGGTGGTGATGATGCTTCTGGTAATCTATTTGATCCCTGTCAGTCTGTGGTGGATGTAGAGATTAGGGAGCCTGATTGTGATGTATTTCCTCCATCAGAGTCTGTTGGAGTCCATGGTGGATGCTGCGGAGGGTCTCTGTCCCCATGTGATGAGGAAGACTAACCTTCGTCAGGACCTGATCAAAGCCAGCACAGCTAAGATGGTGGTCCCCCGTAGCTTCGTCAAGAACACCCTGCTGGAACAGTCTGGAGTCGACATCATCAACAAGATCAGGTGAGACTAGAGTTGATTGATGTGTATACAGTGAGGGGAAAGAGTATTTGATCCCCTGCTGATTTTGTACATTTGCCCACGGACAAAGAAATGATCAGTCTATAATTTTAATGGTAGGTTTATTTGAACAGTGAGAGACAGAATAACAACAAAAAAATCCAGAAAAACGCATGTCAAAAATGTTATAAATTGATTTGCATTTTAATGAGGGAAAAAGTATTTTTCTGTATATGGCAAGACACTTTACTCCACACTAACGGTGTCCCAACTTTCTAACGTTGCTAAAATTCACCATTATTTTTGCTGTTGTCCTGAAATCACTAACCTCGATGTCCTTGTTGTCTTGGCTGAATGAACTAGGGCCTCTGGCTGACAAGCCTGAGTACATTGAGAAGCAGTATCCTGGTATTGTGTTATCTACAGAGATGACGTGTCTGTCTGTATCCTCTGTCACTGTCTGTGTTCTGCTCATAGCAGTGGCCCTGATTGTTAGAGCCCCACTTATTGGTCCTGTAGTTGGACAGTGTGCAGGTCTCTATCCTTCTAGTGTAGATTCACACTGTCATTTAGAACGCCACAGGGTTGTTCACAGCCTGCTGGTCTGATGGCCCACACAGCCTGGCCTCAGTGTTGATCCTGTGAAGTGGGAATGAATGAAGCATCTCTCCTTTTTCTTACTTCACCCCTCTGTTTCTCTCCTCTTCACCCCTCTGTGTCTCTCCTCTTCACCCCTCTGTGTCTCTCCTCTTCACCCCTCTGTGTCTCTCCTCTTCATCCCTCTGTTTCTCTCCTCTTCACCCCTCTGTGTCTCTCCTCTTCACCCCTCTGTTTCTCTCCTCTTCACCCCTCTGTTTCTCTCCTCTTCACCCCTCTGTGTCTCTCCTCTTCACCCCTCTGTTTCTCTCCTCTTCACCCCTCTGTGTCTCTCCTCTTCACCCCTCTGTGTCTCTCCTCTTCACCCCTCTGTGTCTCTCCTCTTCACCCCTCTGTGTCTCTCCTCTTCACCCCTCTGTGTCTCTCCTCTTCACCCCTCTGTTTCTCTCCTCTTCACCCCTCTGTTTCTCTCCTCTTCACCCCTCTGTGTCTCTCCTCTTCACCCCTCTGTTTCTCTCCTCTTCACCCCTCTGTGTCTCTCCTCTTCACCCCTCTGTGTCTCTCCTCTTCACCCCTCTGTGTCTCTCCTCTTCACCCCTCTGTGTCTCTCCTCTTCACCCCTCTGTGTCTCTCCTAGTGAGGTAAAGCTGAGCCTGGCTTCCTTCCTCTCTGACCGTATCGTAGATGAGATCCTAGAAGCCCTGTCTGGCTCTCAGCACACACTGGTGAGTCTTAATCATGCCTGGAGATACAGTGCAATCACTACCCATGACAACACATCACTACTCATGGTAACCATGACAACACATCACGACTCATGATAACATGACAACACATCACGACTCATGATAACATATCACTACTCATGGTAACCATGACAACACATCACTACGCATGGCAACACATCACTACTCATGGTAACCATGACAACACATCACGACTCATGATAACATTACAACACATCACGACTCATGATAACATATCACTACTCATGGTAACCATGACAACACATCACTACGCATGGTAACCATGACAACACATCACTACTCATGATAACCATGACAACACATTAGCTTGAATATTCTGTGAAATTCTAACATAGTAACAGTAATAATGACTATAGTAACAATAATAGTGAACATAGTAATAGTGACTATAGTAACAGTAATAGTGACTATAGTAACAGTAATAGTGGACATAGTAATAGTGACTATAGTAACAGTAATAGTGACTATAGTAACAGTAATAGTGACTATAGTAACAGTAATAGTGACTATAGTAACAGTAATAGTGGACATAGTAATAGTGACCACAGTAACAGTAATAGTGACTATAGTAACAGTAATAGTGAACATAGTGACAGTAATAGTGGACATAGTAATAGTGACTATAGTAACAGTAATAGTGACTATAGTAACAGTAATAGTAGTGTGATATTCATTATGTCTTGCTCCCCCCTAGGCTGACCACCTGGTGAGGAAGGAGCGTCCTCTGGTCCAGCAGGAGTCTGTGGACCTGGACGTACCCGAGGAGAGGGCTCCTAAACGGGCCACCACGGAGCTGAATGAGGCAGAAAGGCTGGAGGACCTGGAGACATGCATGGTACACTACACTACACGACCATATGTTTTGTGTGAGGGCCGGGATCCTGTTCATTCTGTTTCCTGTCATGTGTTCCTCACTCATTGGGGTTCCAGACAGGTCTAATCTCAGACTGAGTGTTACAGGGAGATGAGCTAACCTTGGCTCATGTCTGGTTATCGTCCTGAAAGGCCGAAATCCTTAGTCTACCATTAAGGTTAACTGGTTCTATCTAACTGTAATGAATTAGCAGGTCCTCATGCTGTGCCTACTGGCCATGGTAGGATAGGGAGGTTGATTCATTATGGTAGGATAGGGAGGTTGATTCATTATGGTAGGATGGTAGGATAGGGAGGTTCATTCATTATGGTAGGATGGTAGGATAGGGAGGTTGATTCATTATGGTAGGATGGTAAGATAGGGAGGTTGATTCATTATGGTAGGATGGTAAGATAGGGAGGTTGATTCATTATGGTAGTGTGGTAGGATAGGGAGGTTGATTCATTATGGTAAGATGGTAGGATAGGGAGGTTGATTCATTATGGTAGGATAGGGAGGTTGATTCATTATGGTAGGATAGGGAGGTTCATTCATTATGGTAGGATGGTAGGATAGGGAGGTTGATTCATTATGGTAAGATGGTAGGATAGGGAGGTTGATTCATTATGGTAGGATAGGGAGGTTGATTCATTATGGTAGGATAGGGAGGTTGATTCATTATGGTAGGATAGGGAGGTTGATTCATTATGGTAGGATGGTAAGATAGGGAGGTTGATTCATTATGGTAGGATAGGGAGGTTGATTCATTATGGTAGGATGGTAGGATAGGGAGGTTATTTTCATGATGGTAGGATAGAGAGGTTCATTCATTATGGTAGGATAGGGAGGTTGATTCATTATGGTAAGATGGTAGGATAGGGAGGTTGATTCATTATGGTAGGATAGTAGGGTAGAGAGGTTGATTCATTATGGTAGGATGGTAAGATAGAGAGGTTGATTCATTATGGTAAGATGGTAGGATAGGGAGGTTGATTCATTATGGTAGGATGGTAAGATAGGGAGGTTGATTCATTATGGTAGGATGGTAAGATAGGGAGGTTGATTCATTATGGTAGTGTGGTAGGATAGGGAGGTTGATTCATTATGGTAAGATGGTAGGATAGGGAGGTTGATTCATTATGGTAGGATAGGGAGGTTGATTCATTATGGTAGGATAGGGAGGTTCATTCATGGTAGGATGGTAGGATAGGGAGGTTGATTCATTATGGTAAGATGGTAGGATAGGGAGGTTGATTCATTATGGTAGGATAGGGAGGTTGATTCATTATGGTAGGATAGGGAGGTTGATTCATTATGGTAGGATAGCGAGGTTGATTCATTATGGTAGGATGGTAAGATAGGGAGGTTGATTCATTATGGTAGGATAGGGAGGTTGATTCATTATGGTAGGATGGTAGGATAGGGAGGTTATTTTCATGATGGTAGGATAGAGAGGTTCATTCATTATGGTAGGATAGGGAGGTTGATTCATTATGGTAAGATGGTAGGATAGGGAGGTTGATTCATTATGGTAGGATAGTAGGGTAGAGAGGTTGATTCATTATGGTAGGATGGTAAGATAGAGAGGTTGATTCATTATGGTAAGATGGTAGGATAGGGAGGTTGATTCATTATGGTAGGATAGTATGATAGGGAGGTTGATTCATTATGGTAAGATGGTAGGATAGGGAGTTTGATTCATTATGGTAGGATGGTAAGATTGGGAGATTGATTCATTATGGTAGGATAGGGAGTTTGATTCATTATGGTAGGATAGGGAGGTTGATTCATTATGGTAGGATGGTAGGATAGGGAGGTTGATTCATTATGGTAGGATAGTAGGATAGAGAGGTTGATTCATTATGGAAGGATGGTCAGATAGGGAGGTTAATTCATTATTTATTTTATTTATTTATTTTATTTCACCTTTATTTAACCAGGTAGACTAGTTGAGAACAAGTTTACAATTGCGACCTGGCCAAGATAAGCAAAGCAGTTCAACAACATACAACAACACAGAGTTACACATGGAGTAAAACAAATATACAGTCAATAATACAGTAGAAAAATAAGTCTATGTACAATGTGAGCAAATGAGGTGAGATAAGGGAGGTAAAGGCAAAAAAGTCCATGGTGGCAAAGTAAATACAATATAGCAAGTAAAACACTGGAATGGTAGATTTGTAGTGGAAGAAAGTGCAAAGTAGAAATATAAATAATGAGGTGCAAAGGAGCAAAATAAATAAATAAATAAATACAGTAGGGGAAGAGGTAGTTGTTTGGGCTAAATTATAGATGGGCTATGTACAGGTGCAGTAATCTGTGAGCTGCTCTGACAGCTGGTGCTTAAAGCTAGTGAGGGAGATAAGTGTTTCCAGTTTCAGAGATTTTTGTAGTTCGTTCCAGTCATTGGCAGCAGAGAACTGGAAAGAGAGACGGCCAAAGGAGGAATTGGCTTTGGGGGTGACCAGAGAGATATACCTGCTGGAGCGCGTGCTACAGGTGGGTGCTACTATGGTGACCAGTGAGCGGAGATAAGGGGGGACTTTACCTAGCAGGGTCTTGTCGATGACCTGGAGCCAGTGGGTTTGGCGACGATTATGAAGCGAGGGCCAGCCAACGAGAGCGTACAGGTCGCAGTGGTGGGTAGTATATGTGGCTTTGGTGACAAAACGGATGGCACTGTGATAGACTGCATCCAGTTTGTTGAGTAGGGTATTGGAGGCTATTTTGTAAATGACATCGCCAAAGTCGAGGATCGGTAGGATGGTCAGTTTTACGAGGGTATGTTTGGCAGCATGAGTGAAGGATGCTTTGTTGCGAAATAGGAAGCCAATTCTTGATTTATTTTAGGATTGGAGATGTTTGATGTGAGTCTGGAAGGAGAGATTACAGTCTAACCAGACACCTAGGTATTTGTAGTTGCCCACATATTCTAAGTCAGAACCGTCCAGAGTAGTGATGCAGGACAGGCGGGCAGGTGCAGGCAGCGATCGGTTGAAGAGCATGCATTTAGTTTTACTTGTATTTAGGAGCAGTTGGAGGCCACGGAAGGAGAGTTGTATGGCATTGAAGCTCGTCTGGAGGGTTGTTAACACAGTGTCCAAAGAAGGGCCAGAAGTATACAGAATGGTGTCGTCTGTGTAGAGGTGGATCAGAGACTCACCAGCAGCAAGAGCGACATCATTGATGTATACAGAGAAAAGAGTTGGCCCAAGAATTGAACCCTGTGGCACCCCCATAGAGACTACCAGAGGTCCGGACAACAGGCCCTCCGATTTGACACACTGAACTCTATCAGAGAAGTAGTTGGTGAACCAGGCGATGCAATCATTTGAGAAACCAAGGCTATTGAGTCTGCCGATGAGGATGTGGTGATTGACAGAGTCGAAAGCTTTGGCCAGGTCAATGAAAACGGCAGCACAGTATTGTTTCTTATCGATGGCGGTTACGATATCGTTTAGGACCTTGAGCGAGGCTGAGGTGCACCCATGACCAGCTCTGAAACCAGATTGCATAGCGGAGAAGGTGCGGTGGGATTCGAAATGGTCGGTAATCTGTTTGTTGACTTGGCTTTCGAAGACCTTAGAAAGGCAGGGTAGGATAGATATAGGTCTATAGCAATTTGGGTCAAGAGTGTCCCCTCCTTTGAAGAAGGGGATGACAGCAGCTGCTTTCCAATCTATGGGAATCTTAGACGACACGAGAGGTTGAACAGGCTAGTAATAGGGGTTGCAATAATTTTGGCAGATAATTTTAGAAAGAAAGGGTCCAGATTGTCTAGCCCGGCTGATTTGTAGGGGTCCAGATTTTGCAGCTCTTTCAGAACATCAGCTGAATGGATTTGGGAGAAGGAGAAATGGGGAAGGCTTGGGCGAGTAGCTGTGGGGGGTGCAGTGCTGTTGACTGCAGTAGGGGTAGCTAGGTGGAAAGCATGGCCAGCCGTAGAAAAATGCTTATTGAAATTCTCAATTATAGTGGGTTTATCGGTGGTGACAGAGTTTCCTAGCCTCAGTGTAGTGGTCAGCTGGGAGGAGGTGTTCTTATTCTCCATGGACTTTACAATGTCCCAGAACTTTTTAGAGTTTGTGTTGCAGGAAGCAAATTTCTGCTTGAAAAAGCTAGCCTTAGCTTTTCTAACTGCCTGTGTATATTGGTTTCTAACTTCCCTGAAAAGTTGCATATCACGGGGGCTGTTTGATGCTAATGCAGAACGCCATAGGTTGTTTTTGTGTTGGTTAAGGGCAGTCAGGTCTGGGGAGAATCAAGGGCGATATCTGTTCCTGGTTCTAAATTTATTGAATGGGGCATGCTTACTTAAGATGGTGAGGAAGGCATTTTTTTTAAATAACCAGGCATCCTCTACTGACGGGATGAGGTCAATATCCTTCCAGGATACCAGGGCCAGGTCGATTAGAAAGGCCTGCTCACTGAAATGTTTCAGGGAGCGTTTGACAGTGATGAGTGGAGGTCGTTTGACCGTAGACCAATTACGGATGCAGGCAAGGAGGCAGTGATTGCTGAGATCTTGGTTGAAAACAGCAGAGGTGTATTTAGAGGGCAAGATGGTTAGGATGATATCTATGAGGGTGCCCATGTTTACGGCTTTGGGGTGGTACCTGGTGGGTTCATTAATAATTTGTGTGAGATTGAGGGCGTCAAGCTTGGATTGTAGGATGGCTGGGGTGTTAAGCGTGTCCCAGTTTAGGTCACCTAGTAGCACGAGCTCTGAAGATAGATGGGGGGCAATCAGTTCACATATGGTGTCCAGAGCACAGCTGGGGGCCGAGGGTGGTCTATAGCAGGCGGCAACAGTGAGAGACTTGTTTTTAGAGAGATGGATTTTTAAAAGTAGAAGTTCAAATTGTTTGGGTACAGACCTGGATAGTAGGACAGAACTCTGCAGGCTATCTCTGCAGTAGATTGCAACACCGCCTCCTTTGGTCGTTCTATCTTGTCTGAAAACGTTGTAGTTAGGGATGAAGATTTCAGAGTTTTTGGTGGACTTCCTAAACCAGGATGGTAGGATAGGTAGGATAAGGAGGTTGATTCATTATGGTAGGATGGTAAGATAGGGAGGTTGATTCATTATGGTAGGATGGTAAGATAGGGAGGTTGATTCATTATGGTAGGATGGTAAAATAGGGAGGTTGATTCATTATGGTAAAATGGTAAAATAGGGAGATTAATTCATTATGGTAGGATAGGGAGGTTGATTAATTATGATAGGATAGGTAGGATAAAGAGGTTGATTCATTATGGTAGGATGGTTCTAAGGGATTCATCCTATTGTCTTATTGGCTACTGCTTGGTGTGTCTGCTGTTGTTTACACAGCCATTAAAGAGATGGGGCTGGATTACACAGCCATTAAAGAGATGGGGCTGGATTACACAGCCATTAAAGAGATGGGGCTGGATTACACAGCCATTAAAGAGATGGGGCTGGATTACACAGCCATTAAAGAGATGGGGCTGCATTACGCAGCCATTAAAGAGATGGGGCTGCATTACGCAGCCATTAAAGAGATGGGGCTGGATTACACAGCCATTAAAGAGATGGGGCTGGATTACACAGCCATTAAAGAGATGGCGCTGGATTAAGCAGCCATTAAAGAGATGGGGCTGGATTACGCAGCCATTAACGAGATGGGGCTGGATTACACAGCCATTAAAGAGATGGGGCTGGATTAAGCAGCCATTAAAGAGATGGGGCTGGATTAAGCAGCCATTAAAGAGATGGGGCTGGATTACGCAGCCATTAAAGAGATGGGGCTGGATTACACAGCCATTAAAGAGATGGGGCTGGATTACACAGCCATTAAAGAGATGGGGCTGGATTACACAGCCATTAAAGAGATGGGGCTGGATTAAGCAGCCATTAAAGAGATGGGGCTGGATTAAGCAGCCATTAAAGAGATGGGGCTGGATTACGCAGCCATTAAAGAGATGGGGCTGGATTACACAGCCATTAAAGAGATGGGGCTGGATTACACAGCCATTAAAGAGATGGGGCTGGATTACACAGCCATTAAAGAGATGGGGCTGGATTACACAGCCATTAAAGAGATGGGGTTGGATTACACAGCCATTAAAGAGATGGGGCTGGATTACGCAGCCATTAAAGAGATGGGGCTGGATTACACAGCCATTAAAGAGATGGGGCTGGATTACACAGCCGTTAACTTCTTACGGATCATTGGGACGCTAACGTCTCACCTCGACAACATCCGGTGAAATTGCAGAGCGCAAAATTCAAATTACAGAAATCGTAATATTAAACATTCATGAAAATACAAGTGTTATACATCATTTAAAAGCTTAACTTCTTGTTAATCCCGCCGCGTTGTCAGATTTCAAAAAGGCTTTACAGCGAAAGCACACCATGCGATTATCTGAGGACACAAAAGCATTACATACATTTTCCATCCAAGAAGAGGCGTCATGAAAGTCAGAAATAGCGATAAAATAAATCACTTACCTTTGAAGATCTTCATCTGGTTGCAATCACAAGGGTCCCAGCTACATAACAAATGGTCCTTTTGTTCGATAAAGTCTTTTATATCCCCAAAATGTCTGTTTCATTGGCGCGCTAGACTCAGTTATCCACCGGTTTCCCTCGTTCAAAATGCATACAAATGAATCCCGTAAATTACCAATAAACGTTTTCCAAACATAACAAACAACGTTTCTAATCAATCCTCAGGTACCCTAATATGTAAATAAATTATAAAATTTAAGACGGAGAATACCGGAGACCATTACCGGAGATAAGTAACAAAGTACGCGCACTCACTGGAACGCGCAACAAACACTACAGCCAAAACTGGAGCCACTTACTAAAACTACAAATTCTAGCTCATTTTTCAAAAAACAACCCTGAAACTCTTTCTAAAGACTGTTGACATCTACTGGAAGCCCTAGGAACTGCAGTCTGGGAGGTATTCCTTCTATATTCCCATTGACAGCCATAGTAATCAAGGGTGAGCTGAAGAAAAAAAATTCTGGATGGATTGTCCTCGGGTTTTCGCCTGCCATATCAGTTCTGTTATACTCACATACATTATTTTAACAGTTTTGTAAACTTTAGTGTTTTCTATCCAATACTATCAATTATATGCATATCCTAGCTTCTGGGCCTGAGTAACAGGCAGTTTACTTTGGGCACCTCA
This sequence comes from Salmo trutta, assembly GCF_901001165.1. Lineage (NCBI taxonomy): Eukaryota > Metazoa > Chordata > Actinopteri > Salmoniformes > Salmonidae > Salmo > Salmo trutta. The sequence continues at coordinate 130,155 of NW_021822705.1, forward strand.
TTCACCCAAACTTCCAAATACTGCCCCCTAGCCCGAAGACGTTAAAGAGATGGGGCTGGATTACACAGCCATTAAAGAGATGGGGCTGGATTACACAGCCATTAAAGAGATGGGGCTGGATTACACAGCCATTAAAGAGATGGGGCTGGATTACACAGCCATTAAAGAGATGGGGCTGGATTACACAGCCATTAAAGAGATGGGGCTGGATTACACAGCCATTAAAGAGATGGGGCTGGATTACACAGCCATTAAGAGATGGGGCTGGATTACACAGCCATTAAAGAGATGGGGCTGGATTACACAGCCATTAAAGAGATGGGGCTGGATTACACAGCCATTAAAGAGATGGGGTTGGATTACACAGCCATTAAAGAGATGGGGCTGGATTACACAGCCATTAAAGAGATGGGGCTGGATTACACAGCCATTAAAGAGATGGGGTTGGATTACGCAGCCATTAAAGAGATGGGGCTGGATTCATCCATTCAAGGTTTGGACAGGAGAAGACCTATACCTCTCTTGTACCTATAGCCTCCATATGGTTAATTAACTTCCCTCCCTCCCTCCCTCCCATCCTCTCTCCCTTCCTCTCTCCCTTCCTCCTTCCCTCCCATCCTCTCTCCTTCCCTCCCTCCCATCATCCCTCCTCCATTCCTCCATGCCTCCTATCCTCTCTCCTCCCATCCTCCCTCTCTCCCTCCCTCCCATCCTCTCTCCTTCCCTCCCTCCCATCATCTCTCCTCCATTCCTCCATCCCTCCTATCCTCTCTCCTCCCATCGTCCCTCCCTCCCAAAGTAGTGTATTAATTAAGTCCTTTCATCAAGGCCGCCTGTGTTTCCTGTCTAAATTAATCTCATTAAGAGCAGCATTACTGCCCGTCTTTGTAGCGGCGTACATCAGTGATACACTCACAGAGAGGCCTGGGTCTTATTCACTAGGCACGAAACCAAAGACAACATCTTGAAACGGAAGGTTCTTATCTGAATTTGTCCAGTAAGAAACACTTGTTTTTACATTTTTTGTTGCACAATGTTTTGAAACGTTTTGCTTTGGTAAACACTAATGAATACAACCCTGCTACCCTGCCACTCACATGGGAGGTGTTTTTCTCCCTGTAGTGGTAGATATGATCTGGTTGTTGTCCTAATAGGTTAAACCACAGCCATTTACACGGCTCTGGGTTAATGTCCCAAAGCATTTCAAATGGATTCCATCTCATTGTTTACCTGAAGAAGCTTTAACCTTCCAGCCTTGAGTTCTCTCTCTCTCTCTCTCTCTCTAATGATCTACCTATAGAGTTCTCTCTCTCTCTCTCTCTAATGATCTACCTATAGAGTTCTCTCTCTCTCTCTCTCTAATGATCTACCTATAGAGTTCTCTCTCCCTCTAATGATCTACCTATAGAGTTCTCTCTCTCTCTCTAATGATCTACCTATAGAGTTCTCTCTCTCTCTCTCTCTCTCTCTAATGATCTACCTATAGAGTTCTCTCTCTCTAATGATCTACCTATAGAGTTCTCTCTCTCTCTAATGATCTACCTATAGAGTTCTCTCTCTCTCTCTAATGATCTACCTATAGAGTTCTCTCTCTCTCTCTAATGATCTACCTATAGAGTTCTCTCTCTCTCTAATGATCTACCTATAGAGTTCTCTCTCTCTCTCTAATGATCTACCTATATAGTTCTCCCTCTCTCTCTCTAATGATCTACCTATAGAGTTCTCTCTCTCTAATGATCTACCTATAGAGTTCTCTCTCTCTCTCTCTCTCTCTAATGATCTACCTATAGAGTTCTCTCTCTCTCTCTAATGATCTACCTATAGAGTTCTCTCTCTCTAATGATCTACCTATAGAGTTCTCTCTCTCTCTCTCTCTCTCTAATGATCTACCTATAGAGTTCTCTCTCTCTCTAATGATCTACCTATAGAGTTCTCTCTCTCTCTCTCTAATGATCTACCTATAGAGTTCTCTCTCTCTCTCTAATGATCTACCTATAGAGTTCTCTCTCTCTCTCTAATGATCTACCTATAGAGTTCTCTCTCTCTCTCTCTAATGATCTACCTATATAGTTCTCTCTCTCTCTCTAATGATCTACCTATAGAGTTCTCTCTCTCTAATGATCTACCTATAGAGTTCTCTCTCTCTAATGATCTACCTATAGAGTTCTCTCTCTCTCTCTCTCTCTAATGATCTACCTATAGAGTTCTCTCTCTCTCTCTAATGATCTACCTATAGAGTTCTCTCTCTCTCTCTAATGATCTACCTATAGAGTTCTCTCTCTCTCTCTCTAATGATCTACCTATAGAGTTCTCTCTCTCTCTCTCTAATGATCTACCTATAGAGTTCTCTCTCTCTAATGATCACCTATAGAGTTTCTCTCTCTCTCTCTCTAATGATCTACCTATAGAGTTCTCTCTCTCGGTCGTCTAATGATCTACCTATAGAGTTTCTCTCTCTCTCTCTCTTCTAATGATCTACCTATAGAGTTCTCTCTCTCTCTCTCTCTCTAATGATCTACCTATAGAGTTCTCTCTCTCTCTAATGATCTACCTATAGAGTTCTCTTCTCTCCTCTCTAATGATCTACCTATAGAGTTCTCTCTCTCTCTAATGGATCTACCATAGAGTTTCTCTCTCTCTCTCTCTAATGATCTACCTATAGAGTTCTCTCTCTCTCTCTCTAATGATCTACCTATAGAGTTCTCTCTCTCTCTCTAATGATCTACCTATAGAGTTCTCTCTCTCTCTAATGATCTACCTATATAGTTCTCTCTCTCTCTCTCTAATGATCTACCTATAGATTTCTCTCTCTCTAATGATCTACCTATAGAGTTCTCTCTCTCTCTAATGATCTACCTATAGAGTTCTCTCTCTCTCTAATGATCTACCTATAGAGTTCTCTCTCTCTCTCTCTAATGATCTACCTATAGAGTTCTCTCTCTCTCTCTCTAATGATCTACCTATAGAGTTCTCTCTCTCTCTAATGATCTACCTATAGAGTTCTCTCTCTCTAATGCTTACACTATAGAGTGCTCCTCTCTCTCTCTCTCTCTAATGATCTACCTTATAGAGTTCTCTCTCTCTCTCTAATGATCTACCTATAGAGTTCTCTCTCTCTCCTCTATGATCTACCTATAGAGTTCCTCTCTCTCTCTAATGATCTAACTATAGAGTCTCTCTCTCTAATGATCTACCTATAGAGTTCTCTCTCTCTAATGATCTACCTATAGAGTTCTCTCTCTCTCTCTCTAATGATCTACCTATAGAGTTCTCTCTCTCTCTCTAATGATCTACCTATAGAGTTCTCTCTCTCTCTCTCTAATGATCTACCTATAGAGTTCTCTCTCTCTCTCTCTCTAATGATCTACCTATAGAGTTCTCTCTCTCTCTCTAATGATCTACCTATAGAGTTCTCTCTCTCTCTCTCTCTAATGATCTACCTATAGAGTTCTCTCTCTCTCTCTAATGATCTACTTATATAGTTCTCTCTCTCTCTCTCTAATTATCTACCTATAGAGTTCTCTCTCTCTAATGATCTACCTATAGAGTTCTCTCTCTCTCTCTCTCTCTCTAATGATCTACCTATAGAGTTCTCTCTCTCTCTCTCTCTAATGATCTACCTATAGAGTTCTCTCTCTCTCTCTAATGATCTACCTATAGAGTTCTCTCTCTCTCTCTCTCTAATGATCTACCTATAGAGTTCTCTCTCTCTCTCTCTCTAATGATCTACCTATAGAGTTCTCTCTCTCTCTCTCTCTAATGATCTACCTATAGAGTTCTCTCTCTCTCTCTAATGATCTACTTATAGAGTTCTCTCTCTAATGATCTACCTATAGAGTTCTCTCTCTCTCTCTAATGATCTACCAATAGAGTTCTCTCTCTCTCTCTCTCTAATGATCTACCTATAGAGTTCTCTCTCTCTCTCTCTCTAATGATCTACCTATAGAGTTCTCTCTCTCTCTAATGATCTACCTATAGAGTTCTCTCTCTCTCTCTCTCTCTAATGATCTACCTATAGAGTTCTCTCTCTCTCTCTAATGATCTACCTATAGAGTTCTCTCTCTCTCTCTAATGATCTACCTATAGAGTTCTCTCTCTCTCTAATGATCTACCTATAGAGTTCTCTCTCTCTCTCTCTCTAATGATCTACTTATAGAGTTCTCTCTCTCTAATGATCTACCTATAGAGTTCTCTCTCTCTCTCTAATGATCTACTTATAGAGTTCTCTCTCTCTAATGATCTACCTATAGAGTTCTCTCTCTCTCTCTAATGATCTACCTATAGAGTTCTCTCTCTCTCTCTCTCTAATGATCTACCTATATAGTTCTCTCTCTCTCTCTAATGATCTACCTATATAGTTCTCTCTCTCTCTCTCTCTCTAATGATCTACCTATAGAGTTCTCTCTCTCTCTCTAATGATCTACCTATAGAGTTCTCTCTCTCTAATGATCTACCTATAGAGTTCTCTCTCTCTCTCTCTAATGATCTACCTATATAGTTCTCTCTCTCTCTCTCTAATGATCTACCTATAGAGTTCTCTCTCTCTCTCTCTAATGATCTACCTATAGAGTTCTCTCTCTCTCTAATGATCTACCTATATAGTTCTCTCTCTCTAATGATCTACCTATAGAGTTCTCTCTCTCTCTCTCTAATGATCTACCTATATAGTTCTCTCTCTCTCTCTCTAATGATCTACCTATAGAGTTCTCTCTCTCTCTCCAGTGTCTTTTCATTTTCATTTTTCTTCTTAATTCATTGAGCCTTTATCTTCTCTTCTTTTCTGCTCTCTTTCTCTCTCTCTCCTTCCTTCCTTCCTTCCTTCCTTCCTTCCTTCCTTCCTTCCTTC